>NC_084904.1:2139401-2439401 GCF_949316345.1 Pungitius pungitius
TGGCGCCCCTCTTACCAAAATAAAATCCTTTCGAATTTCTTTTTTTTTTTAACCAAAAGGTACTCCAAACTATAAAATAAAAGCGGGGCATTTTAACAAGGTTTTAATGGATTTCATATCATATCGCAACGCGTTGCTGGATGATGCCGACCACCATTGGTCATTTGGATTTTTGGAAGAATAAACACTAAATACATTTTTTGCATTTGCTTTTTAAATGAATTATATTCAGTAAAAATGATATTATAAACACTAAAAACCCTTTGGACCCAAAGTACAGTGTCAACAGTCCAACTTTAACGAGTAACGACAGACAATCAAAAACCAAATGACGTGGTCCGAGTTGTGTATGCACAAGATCAACTTTATTCATCCCTGTTGAGACAATTGTTTGCAACAGCTCACCACATGACACACACGAGAATAAATACCCTAAACACTATGTACTACACTGTGGAATTTTTAATAAATAACTATAAATATCTAAAAAAGTACACATGTTAACCAGGGCTTCTTCTTCTTTGTGTGTGTGTGTGTGTGTGTGTGAGCGCTTTTTTATGTTTGATTGATAGTCGCTCTTTGTGCAAACCACGTGTGTGTGTGTGTGTGTGTTTGTGTGTATGTAACGGCCCTCCTTGTCTCCTCCCATCTCCTCCTGCAGGTGAGGGAGATGCTGAAGATGCGTGACTCCAACGGAGCGAGGATGTTAACACTGATCACAGAACAGTTCATGGCTGACCCTCGGCTGGCGCTGTGGAGACAGCAGGGCACCACCATGACCGACAAGTACAGACAGCTCTGGGACGAGCTAGGTGAGGAAAAAGACCAAAGCGTATGCACAGGCCCCAGTACGCACAGGCAGTGTTGTGCCTGAACTCGAACGTGAACTGAACGTGCTGTATGAACGTCACTGTGAACTCGTTCATTCCGGTGTCTGTGAACGGCGGCGCGTTCTTTCAGGTTAACGTCGTTCAAATGGGGTGCCAGATTCCTATAGAAAACACACCGTAAACGCGCCTTAATAAGTAGCGGAAAAAACACCCGATCTGGCAACACCAGCCACCAGCGCCGCGTCATCAAAAAAAAAGAGAAATGCATGGAGGCGACAGCTGCGTGTAGCAAAGAGACGGCGTATAATAATTTAAAAGAGTTTTATGAAGTTACTGACAAGGTCGGTGAGGATGGGAGGAATCTGACCTTTCTTTGCAAACACTTGCACCTTAGTGATAACTGTCGTGTTTTTATTCCTTATTTAAAAAAGACCATTCAAGCAGCATGTGTTTGAGAATGTACTGTAGGGGTGAACGCTGCAGCTGCTGCTAGTGTGGAGTGAATGGACAGCAACATTAAAGCAACAAAGTCCCCTCAATGCTAATGTGAACCCTGGTTGGATAAGGATTCACAATTGGACATGAAGATGAAATTTGATGCGTAGCTTCAGTGTTAAAACTGATCAAATAATTGCTGTCTGTGGTTCTGGGCTGTGGCAATCATTTTGAAAAAAAAGAACTGAACTCGTTGGAACTGTGAACTTAGTTCAAATATTTTGAAGTTTGAACTATGAACTGAACTAGTTCATTTTAAAATTTGTGTAGAAAGGGAACTTTCCCAACACCGCGCACAGGCACGGACAGATTTAGCAAGGTGGGCGATTGAACTCCGACAAAGGAACACACACACACACACACACACACACACACACACACTTATCCTCCCTTGTTTGTCTGTTTGTCCTTTGTCTCCAAGGCGCAGACACACAAACACACGCGCACACACACACACACACACGCCGAGTCGCTCCGTCTCACCGGGAACGCGGCTCGGCGCGAGTGTCTCGGTGAATTACAAGCCGCTTAATGCGCCTCATCAAAGCTTCCAGTGCTGTGACCTCGGTAATGTTTCCAAACCCCTCTCGGATTGCGCATTTAGCTGATGTGACAGAGTGCCGCTCGCCGCCGCCGCCGCGCCGCCGCTCGGCTTGACGCACGGCGCAGTTCTTCTGACAGATGTGCTGCACCTACAGCGGGGAAAAAAAACAAAAAAAAAGAAGAAGAAGAAGAGAAGAAACAACCAGCCCGTGGCGGCGCGGCGGCAGTCGTGTTGCTCGCCCTCCTTTGTTGTTTCCCTCCACTGTCTTAGTTGATGTTGCTGCTTCTGCTACGGCTCCGGCTTGTTGATGATGACGACTTTCCCTTCCCCCCCCCCCCCCCCCTTTTTGGTCTTGTTCTGCACTTTGTGAGGGACAACGCGGTGATCTCATCTGTTTCAATCCCACGTATTTCTGGAAGCTGTGCGTGTGTGTGTTTGTGTGTGTGTGTGTGTGTGTACAGTCTCTTTGAAGTCCACACTTCAAAACCCTTCTTCCCAAGTCCTTATCACTCCCCCTGATGTGTGGTGAATGCTGCCTCTTGGCGCCACTCTCTCTCTCTCTCTCTCTCTCTCTCTCTCTCTCTCTCCCTCCTTCCACCTCTTTTGTCTTTCTCCTCTTTGAGCAGCAGCTCCTGCTCTCCACCAGACACAAAGCCGGGCCTTCGCTCGCTTGTCTTCGCCCGTGTCTCCTCGCTCTCGTTTCATTCTCTGCTTCCCTTTTTATTTCCTACCCTCCCTTTTGTTCTTTTGAATTATTTTTCTCTCTTCAAGCTCTGTCTCTGTCCTTGTCTTCGACCTTCTCCTCCCCCCCCCCCCCCCCCCCCTCCAAACTCTCTCCGCCTTTGCACGCTCGCATACGCCCAACTCTCTCACTCACACACTCACACTCACACACACACACTGTAGAGAGTACCTATCTCCAGCAGTCTTGAGAGTAAAATCCCTGAATGCGCTTGGGTCCCTAGAGACATAGACACTTTTCATATTCTGTTTGTTCCAATTTTCTCCAAAATGATGTGTGTGCTGTCGGTGCCGCCTCGGGACTAGTTAAGTTCTCTGTTTTCACCGACTTTTGTGTTCCAGTGCAAGATGGCGGAGGCATACAAAATGTGCACCGAAAGAAAAAGAAACAATGTTATGAAAAACGGCCTCCAGCGCCTCATGACGACTGTGTTTGGGATGCTTTAAGCCGAAAAAGACGCGACTGGCTGCGTTGTAATACTTTTATTGCCGACGTGACTGACTGAAGTGTGTGTGTGTGTTTGTGTGTGTGTTTTACGTTTGTGTGGGTGTCCAGGTGCCCTGTGGATGTGCATCGTACTAAACCCCCACTGCAAGGCGGAGCAGAAGTCATCATGGCTGCGCCAGCTGCGCAGATGGAACAGCGTGGACGTCTGTCCCTGGGAGGACGGTAACCACGGCAACGAGCTGCCCAACCTCACCCACTCACTGCCTCAGGGTGCCCATGGCAACCAAGGTCAGAGATTGACACGTTTTGTATGTCTGTCAACAACACATTTACTTTGTAATGTATCTCGGGGGGAATAGGTGCTACACGGCATGTGTAGGATTTGTAAACATCAGAAGTGGAACATCAAGTGTTCTGCCCTGAGCATCACGCCTGGGACGCACGGATTACTTTTTCCTTTTTTGCTTCACTAAACCTGATCAACCAGTTTGAGTTTTTTTTTTTTTTCTTCATGCAGCCTGTTAAATGTTGAGCGTAAAGCAGCCTCTCTCGTTTTGGAACGGCCCGAGCAGATCGGCGGCGGCGTCGAAGCCGCTGCAGATCTGCCAATCTTGTCGTTGATGGTCATGTTTGTTTGTAGTAATTATGCCAATTCCAATGTTAATCAATAGATGGTCAAGCGCTTGGCCGTTTTTTTGTTCTCACCACGCCAATGTGATCCAATTGAATCTTCTCACACCTCCTCCTCACTTCTTCCCCGCTTTCAGAGATGCGCCCCCACAGGACCGTGTTCACGCGGGCCATCGAGGCCTGCGACCTGCACTGGCAGGACCGACACCTCCAGCACATTATTGCCAGCGACCTCTATGCCAACTACTGTTACCATGACAACCAGGAGGGCTCCCTCTTTGACACGCGCGGCTGGCCCTTGTGGCACGGTGAGTTATTCGCGCACGCGGGGGGGCAGAGGGCGCAGTGATGGGAGCCAGTGGGAGAATATCGACATGAACCCCGTCCCCCCCCCCCCCCCGTCCCCCCTTGCAGAACACGTCCCGACGGCCTGCGCCAGGGTGGACGCGCTGCGCTCGCACGGGTACCCGCGAGAGGCCCTGCGGTTGGCCATCGCCGTGGTGAACACGTTACGGCGGCAGCAGCAGAGGCAGCTGGAGCACTTCCGCCGACACAAGAAAGGTGAAGAACAAACAAACACCACAGTAATGAATCCGTCTCACAAAGGTAAAAAAAAAATGAATAAAAGCGTAGACGGGATAGAAGAGAAAGAAAGAAAGCATCAATATTGTATTATCTTTTTAATTGTATCTCAGGCTTTTAGGTTTATTTCATAACATCGGCCTCTTGGGACCACAGATGAAAAATAGCCTCTTGGCTTTTACAGTATTTTTTTTTTACATTTTCTATTAATGTGCACTGTCCCGTATTAGATAAATAAATAATAATCTGCCAGTGGCAAAGCTTGTTTTCATGTCATCAATTTTTGAAAGATGACCATTAGCGGCCAGGAGCAAAGATACGTTGTTTTTTGTGTCGTTGATGGAATAAACTCTTTCCTTCATCCACTGTCCTGAGAGTTTAATTTGTTATGAGTACGATGACTTTATAGAAATGTTTGCGCTGAGGACACACTATGTGACTTACTCAAGTAGAGGATTAGTTTTTTTGCTAACTGTCTTTTCCTGCCATGTTATTGTCTTCAGAGTTGCTCCATAAAGGCCATACCTCCATAACCAACATGGAGGGCTGGGTGGGGCACCCACTGGATCCCATCGGTACCCTGTTCAGCACCCTGACTGAGTCAGGACGAGGGGGAGAGGAGGGCTCAAACACCTGCTTAGACCTCTCAGGTGCTGATGACTTCCAGTACCTGTTTTTGTGCCAGCACATGCGGCAATATGTTCTGAGACGGCACAATGCCTAAAAATATCCAGCTTTATGTGTTGTCTGTGCGTCCTTATTACCCCATGCTTGCTATGTGCTAAACACCGCACGCAACCCCGGAGGCTCGGGCCTTTCTGTGTGGAGTTTGTTCGGCCAATTCTACAAACACAGTGTTGATACACTATAATCAGGAAACACAAAGTATTATTGTATATTCATATGTACAATGTGCATGAAACATTTTTCAAAATGCTTTAGAATCATTCATTTTTAATATGCAACGGCAAAAATTCAAGATTTACTCTTGCATCCCCGCCCTGTTGACTACAGTTGAGTCATCCTCAGTCTGCATGTACCTGCACAACAGGACGCATTTCTCAGGTCTTTCGTATTTGTCCACTCGCATTGGCATTGCAAATGAAAGCATAGTTTGAGTGCAGATTCACCTTCAGTCTCTTTGTCTCCTCTTATCACGCTTCCCCTCACTATTTTTCTTTTCCATTCTCCTCTCCTACGCTCTGCGACCAGCGTGTCCCCCGCCTCCTCCCCCTGCTCACAGAAATAGCCGTCTCCTCCGAGGTAGAGAGTTGAACGGAGGAATGCTCCTGAGGCGTTGCTCTTTTTTTGGGGGGGGGGGCGGCCTCTGTGTTCAGACCTCTGCTATGTGACTGTCACAGTGGTTTTCCATATGGGACGCAGCCATCTTGGATCCAAAGCCTCAGAGATCAACGCAGAGCGCCGACTGCCCGCTTGACGGCGAAACCCTTGTTTCCAGCCATCTGACTTTCCCCTCCTCCCCCTCCCCCCCCTTTCCCCTCCCACAGACTGCTCCAGCGTCGTGAGCCGGGCCGAGCTCCAGCGGATGCCCGTGCAGCGGCTGCTGGGCGACGGCGAGTCGTACGCGGCGCTGGCGGTGGAGACGGCTCTGATCGGCCTCGGCCAGCAGCGGGTGATGCCCGACGGGCTGTACGCTCAGGAGAAGGTGTGTCGCAACGAAGAGCAGCTGCTGGCCAAGCTGCAGGAAGTGGAGCTGGACGACTCGCTGGTCAAAATCTTCCGTAAACAGGCCGTCTTTCTGCTGGAGGGTGAGCTGACCCGCACAAACAGGACACATATAGGCGAGCCCCCCCCCCCGACGTCTTCCTTTCACTGTCCCACCCACGCCGAACACGTTCTTGCTGAAAGAATGGACTCCGTCTCGGTATTTATTATCCTTTCATTTTGTGGTGCAAATAGAGGGCTGAGCTTCCAGGGGGGGGGCAGACCAAAATGAGCTCTTTACACAGCAACACCAGGGGTATCGTGTCAGCACACTGGAGCTGGAGCAGAGTGAGGTTTGGTTATGGGAAAGGGAGGGAGGCGGGAATGGCTTGAAGGGGCTGGGCCCAGTCAAACTCCACTCCAGTCCCCACCCCAAACCCCCGGTCCTGCATCGTCCGTCCCGCCCCCCCCCCCCCCCCCCCCCCGGCGCGACCACCCACCTCTGGCTCCGTCACTAATAGAGCGCCAGGCTCTGAGGCCTCTGCGGGGCCCCCGGAGGGCTGCAGCCGCGCCGCTGTGTGATGTGGTCTGTGGCTCGCGAGCCTGGTGGGGTTTAAAATAACCCACCGGAGACGAGGGGAAGTGCAGGAAGCAATGGGGAGGGGGTGGGAGGGCTCTGCGCAGTCTATATACACACACACACACACACACACACACACACATACAGGACCACATGTTTCTTTGATGCCACATTTGGTCTTAAGTGATACACAACTCGATACATGAGATAAACCACAAAATGAAAATACAATCAAGCTTCCCTTGTTGTTGTCTGTTATGCTGTTCACACCATCCCCCTTAATACCTTACCATGACATTAATTGACCTGAAGAGAGTGAATTTCTTCCACCTTGGGGTTCCTTCATTAATCCCCCCCCACCCTCTTTTTTCCTGTGTGTGTGTGTATGTGTGTGTGTGTGTGTGTGTGTTTGCTTCTTTTCGGAGCAGCCGGTCCGTACTCTGGCCTCGGAGAGATCGTCCACAGAGAGAGTGTTCCCATGCACACCTTCGCCCGCTATCTCTTCACCTCCCTCCTACCTCACGACGCTGAACTGGCGTACAAAATTGCACTGAGAGCCATGCGGTAGGTCCGAAGTGTTTGTGCTTGTGTGTGTGTGTGTGTGTGTGTGTGTGTGTGTGTGTGTGTGTGTGCGTGTGCACAGGTGTTGTCATCGTTTTGAATCATATTTTATGGATTTTGCTTGAAAGAACTGATCTTTGTATTAATGGAAAAAAACAGCTATTATGAAAAAATGACTGATCATCTGACTTTTAACCAACTGAAACTTGAAGATCACAACTCTGAAACTTAAACATATTAACTTTATATATTGTTACTAAAACTCAGTAATCGCCCTTTCCCGAACTTTAACGGCGTCGCACTAGCGGATTCGCGGTTATTTTTGGAGGATGGCAAAAAAACAGAGAGCATTTCGTCTGTATGTTTACGTGTGTTTAGTGGGAGGTTCTTGGCCTATTTGTGGGTCTGACTGTGCATTTGTCCACGTGATCTCTCTATATTGAGGTCCTGCGTGTATTCATCTGTGGACAATGTGTACATGTGTATGTGTGTTAATCAGTCTGCGCCGCTGTGTTTTGATGTTGTGACTAGCGGGAGCTGGATCAGTGAATATTAATTACATTAATGAGAGTGTAATTAGTGTGGCTGTAATGAGAAACACACACACGCGCACACACACAGACACACACACACACACACACAAGGCCAACAGGGAGAGGGCAGTGAGGGAAAGATGTTTGTTGTGTTTATGCAAAGCTTCTCAGAGTCCACCGTGGAGGAACTGGCAAACGATTAGTGAATGAATGATAAGTGCGTTGATTTTCTCTGGCACGCCCCCCCCCCCCCCCCCCCCCCAACGAGCGCATCGTTCACACTTTCCTCCGGTTAACCGGCTAGGAGGCGTTTTCAAAAAATGACCCAAAACAACACGGTTGGCCTTTCTCATTGTGTGGGGGGGGGGGTGGGGTTGTCTGGTTTCAAGGTTGCACGTCCGACCGCTGAGTCGCCCCACCCCCCCCACCCTTTTTGCCTCAAAACCCGAATCCCAAACCGGTTTCCCCCCCGAGTCGGCCCCTCCCCTCACCAGCCTCGCTGCTTCTCTTCTACCTTCCCCTGCTTCCTCCCCTCGCCTCCTCCATCCTCACTTTTGTGGTGTGAAACCGGCGATTTAGAATAATACGGCCACTTATGGGTGCTCCCGGGAGCCGGGGGGTGTCTACGCAGCACGTAATGAATGTGTGTAATGTAGCGTAGTGTTATGTGATAGCGCATACCCCCTCGCTCCCACGGGACGGCGGACAGTTAAAAATAGAGGAGGAGGTAAAGGAACCAGGGCTATTTTAATGGACCCATTATAACACTATCATGGATACGAGGAGGGGAGAAAGTCTCGCGCTCATTTACACACACACACACACACGTCTCTTCTTCCTTTCTCTGTTTGTCTTCTCCTTTGCGGCTGTTGTCAAACCAGATTTAAAAAAAAAAATGTAATGCGAGGAAGCCAGGCTGCCTCCATACACAGATGCTTATCCAGTATTTTAAAGTATGTGGGTGCGTGTGTAGTTAATTAAAGTGTGTGAGAGCAGCATATGCTGTGAGATGGTCTTGGTGTGAGCGGCCAACACAAACTGCAGAGGAGCTGCCGACTGGCTCACGCGCTGCCCAGAATTTGACTGAAGTCACAGTGGAAGAAGAAGAAGGAGAAGGAGAAGAAACTAGCTGCCTCTCTGGAGTCTGTCCTTATTGCAACTCTTTAGAAGCCTGTTTTCAGGAAAGGAGATTTCCATATGAGGCACGAGTCTTTCCATGCTAATGAATCTAGATCCTCTCTGCATTCCACAGCCTTTGATCCTCTCTAATACATAATGTACCGCGCTGTATATTGTAACTCTAACTATTACAGATTTAAACTAACGTAAATGACAAAGTAGTCACGCTCAAATGGCTTTGTCTTGAAGTTGAAGCCCTATCGAGTCTGAGAACACCTGCAATTGCAACAGAATACCTTTTAAAATTGTTTTATCCCTCTGAGATGTTTATTTTTTTGGAGAAAAGTTAGCATCTGATTGAGGTGAAGCTGAATGCAACACCTCATCATTGGTAATGTGGGCGTCGTGTTTTATAAACTGATTCTATGCACTGAAGTCAGATCCCTTTTCTGAAAAGCATTAATATCTACAATAGTTTCCCTTTGAAATTGTTTTTTACAGCAAAAAGTAGAAGTACTCAAACAAGTACCTCAGAATGAAGTACTGAACTTGAGTGTACTCCGACACAAACACACACAATGAGGATGATAGTTATATTACTACTAATGCTAATAATAACCGGTTAAGTTGGAGCAATATCATCAGAATCTGGGTCCTGTTCTCACTATGAAGTCAACATCTAAAATCAATCGGTCCCGTCTCTATAATAAATTGCTTTATTTCTATTTCAAATATCCTACAACCCCTCGCTGAACACAAAATGACTTTGACGCCTCTCAGAAAAACAAAAGAATGCTCAGAGGGGAAAATAAGACTATTCATCACAGAGAACTAATCTGCTTGGGACTTTCTGACTAGCTGTGTGGAGAAAACATGCTTCACCAGAAGCAGACGTCCCTTTGAGGAGGGGGGGGGGCTACAGTGAGAAGTTGTGTTTTTTGGGTGGTGCTGGCCTTCGTCCCCCTCTTTCGGTCTGTAAAGAGTCGTGAACTCTGGCTTTGTGTGGAGGGCTTCCAGCGGATGTGACACTTGGCTGATAGAAGTGGGCTTGATGGATTGTAGAAATGAAGCGTGTTTACAGTCAGAGGGGGGGGGGGGGGGAAAGGAGTGCGAGGTCACTACGCGCCGTGATGCTCACCAGAGCTCCTTCGGGGGGCCTCAGGTTTAGTTCATATCTGGCCCGCCTGCTTTGCATCAACGTGTCGTTCCTTTCTCCCCCCCCCCCCCCCCCCCGCAAACTCCCTCCGCAACGTCACCTTTGTAACAACACTCTGGTACGCTATCAGGTACGGCGGCGTGCTGCGGCACCACACGACCCGTTTGACATCCGAGCTAACCCCCCCCCCCCCCCTCCCCCCCTCCCTTAATGCCTCGTAAAGGGATCGATTTCCTCCTCCAGCTCCCTGTTAATGTTTTATATAGCATTGATAAAAACCCAGGCATGACAGTGCTGTGAAGACATACGAGTTTAATTCGATGTTTCTGTAGTGTTACTGGCCGGGAGAAGATGACAGAGTTTATAACCAGTGTTGCCCATTTTTGCGGTAGTTTACAGGCCCCCCGGATGGGAATGCACCCGTAGCGCAGCGCTCTACTTGTGCTTAGATTGAATGCTCATCCTGCATGTATACATCTTTTGCTTGTTTCTCATGGAACAATGGCCCAGTATGGATTTTCCTCCCCGACATCGAGAGGAGGTTGTTTCTCAGCCTCTCGAGCTCCTATCCAATGGAGGCCTCTGGCTCTCTGGTGAAAACCAAACAAAGGCAGGAATGTTGATGAGGCCTCCTTCTTTACCCAGGGAACTTTTCTTCTTCTTCTTTTTTTTTTTTTTTTTTTTTTGTGTTGCTTTGCTACGCACCAGGAATCTTCCAGAAGGCCCCAGTGTGATGGAAGCTTTTAGCAGCTCTTTAGATGCGTGTGGAATGAAGCCGGCTGTTGCCACGGCTTCCAAACACCTCCGTTCTCCAAGTGCCCAGCGTTCCCACTCGCGTGCATCTCCGCCGGGGTTTTTTTTTTTTTGTTGTTGTTGTTGTTGTCGTTGTCGTCGCACACACCCTCTCTCGCTCTTGTGCCCTCTCGGGCAAAAAGCGAAGAGTGAAGAAGAGGCCTTTTTTTTTTTTTTTTTTTTTGCGCATGCCTGCACTCGGGTGGCAACAATATCACATGCACTTTGTTCTGAAATTGAAACTGGCATTTAGCATCACGTCGCTTTTACCAGGCTGCTTTGATGTGTTTTCAAAAAGGGCAGGTGTGTGTGTGTGTGTGTGTGCGTGTGTGTGCGTGCCTATTTGAGTGTTACTATCTGAGCGTGTGTGTGTGTGTGTGTGTGGCGCTCTTCATTCATGCGTGCCGGTATTTGTTTGATGTGTGTCCAGCCTTACGGGGCTTGGAAGGTGAATTCCATAATTTCCCCGTGGACTCAATTAGCTTTGTGATTGGCTGAGAGAAGGCCAGGTTGCGCCGTCTTCTGAAGGCGAGCAGACCTTTTGAAACCCGAGGTGGGAGCGGAGGGGGGGGGGGGGGAAGAGAAGTGAAGCAGAATAGGAGATGAGCCGGGCCACGCGGCGCTGGTGCCGGTGAAGACTTTGGCCCAGTCAGTTGTTGTTATAATGAGAGAGACAGAGGGAGAAACTAGTGGAGCCCCTTCATCCACCAGCAGGCGTTGCACGGCTCCGACTTCATTAGGACCAATTAGAGTGAAGAAAATACTAATTATACCTTGGTTTCTTGGTGATTAGATACGAGGCTGGAAGTAAATTGCAGGAATAGGCAAACTGAAACCCCCCCCCCCTGTGATCACTAAAGCCATTTTCATTTTGAAGTCGCTTTCAGACCATCATAATGAAGACTTTGTGCAGCACTTCTGATTTCACCGGATTTTGATGATTCGCCGACCTGTGGCGTCTCTTTGATTATCGCTCCCTCTCCGCCACTCGGCCTTTCTCATGCCAGCGTTACGGCGTTTCGTGCTCTGTCAAAGGCTCGTTTTAGTATCAGGCCTGTCTAATTCCCCCCACCACCCCCCCCCCCCCCCTGCGTCTGTCCCTCTCTCCCCCTCAGGTTGCCCGTATTGGAGTCGACGGCCTCGTCCGGCGACCTGTCGCGACCCCACCACATCGTGTCGGTGGTGCCCAACCGCTACCCGCGCTGGTTCACCCTGAGCCACATCGAGTCTCAGCAGTGTGAGCTGGCCTCCACCATGCTCACTGCCGCCAAAGGTGCGCAGACCTCCGCAAATGCATATTGCACCAAAAAGAAAGTCCATGCTGAATGTAGCTTTAGTGAAGGCTCTGCGGGTGGTACCAGGAAACGGTCTGAAGCGTTCCCTTCTGTTTCGAATCCCTTCCAGGGGACAGTCGCAAGCTGGAGACGGTCCTGGAGTCCATCCAGAAGAACATTCACTCCTCGTCTCACATCTTCAAGCTGGCACAAGACGCCTTCAAGATCGCCACTCTGATGGACAGCCTGCCTGACATCACGCTACTCAAAGTCTCGCTGGAGCTGGGACTGCAGGTACGGGAAGCCTCATTTTAAGATTAGGCCAAATGATCAATTGAGTCTGCAAACATGAGGATGACCAGAACAAGCTTTGTGATGTATGTGTGTTGGTGATTCTCCTCCCAAATGAGGCGGCGCTACTCTTTTAATGAAACTCTGGTGATTTTCTTGAAACGCTCCCAAATGAAAGCCCACGTGCCATTAGGGGCTGAATCCACTGTCCGAGATGATGCGCTTATGTTGACATCTGCTGGGTCCCCGGAAGGACTTTATACGGGTGTTCATGAGATTTACAAAGGTCGTGGCGGCATTATCGTCTTGGCAACGTTGGCAGCGGCATCGCTGCTCCTGTTGAACGGAGAAGGTACGAGGTCCAACACAAAGTCTGCTCTGCTCCGTCGCTTTACCTGCCCTCATTCCTTATTTCGACGGTGCGCTTTCCAAACGGTGGATCGTCGTCGTCTGGACATCACACGGGAGATTCTAACGCTGTGGGAAACCAAGCTGATCTCGGAACACACGACTTGTCACGCGCGGCACACGTCCCTCAGCGAGTGAAGAGACACAATTGTGACGAGTCTCTTTGATGACTTTGAGTGACTCCTTGTTTAGCGATTGTTTGGGAGTGGAATACGATCGGTGCCACTCAGCCGTAGATGTTGTTTACAGCGTTTCCTCTCCAACTCACCTGTCGGTCCTGCCTTTTCTTCCCCCCCCCCCCCCCCTCGTCCTCAGGTGATGAGAATAACTCTGTCCACATTGAACTGGAGGAGGAGAGAGATGGTGCGCTGGTTAGTCACGTGTGCCACTGAAGTGGGTAAGTGTGCCCCCGGGGCCTCTTGACCGCCTCCGGTCCGCCCGGTCGGTCCGCCCCGTCTAATTCTGTGTCCCCGTCTGCGTTCCGCCAGGTGTGTACGCGCTGGACAGCATCATGCAGAGCTGGTTCACCCTCTTCACCCCCACCGAGGCCACCAGCATCGTGGCCACCACCGTCATGTCCAACAGCACCATCGTCCGCCTCCACCTGGACTGCCACCAGCAGGAGAACCTGGCCTCGTCGGCCCGCACCCTCGCCCTGCAGTGCGCCATGAAGGACCCCCAGAACTGCGCCCTCTCCGCGCTGACCCTCTGTGAAAAGGACCACATTGCCTTCGAGACAGCCTACCAGATTGTACTGGACGCGGCGGCGACGGGGATGAGCTACACGCAGCTGTTCACCATCGCGCGCTACATGGAGCACCGCGGCTACCCGATGCGGGCGTACAAGCTGGCGACGCTCGCCATGGCCCACCTGAACCTCAGCTACAACCAGGACACGCACCCGGCCATCAACGACGTGCTCTGGGCCTGCGCGCTCAGCCACTCGCTGGGGAAGAACGAGCTGGCCGCCGTCATCCCCCTGGTGGTCAAGAGCGTGAAGTGCGCCACCGTGCTCTCGGACATTTTGCGGCGGTGCACGCTGACCACGCCGGGGATGGTGTCGGCGCTGCACAGCCGCAGGACCTCCGGGAAGCTCATGTCGCTGGACAAGGCGCCGCTCAGGCAGCTGCTGGACGCGACCATCGGGGCGTACATCAACACCACGCACTCGCGGCTCACGCACATCAGCCCGCGCCACTACAGCGAGTTCATAGAGTTCCTGGGCAAGGCGCGGGAGACGTTCATGATGGCGCACGACGGACACATCCAGTTCACCCAGTTCATAGACAACCTGAAACAGATCTACAAGGGCAAAAAGAAACTAATGATGCTGGTGAGGGAGCGGTTCGGCTGAAAAGCCTCCCCTCTCTACTCTAGTACTTTTCTATTAACTTGAGTCTGCCTTTTGAACTTCTTTTGGACGTATAAAATAAGTAAAACGAGGGATGTGACTTGTAGAATGAAGCAAAATGAGAAAGGAAAAGATGACAAAAAAATCAACAGAGCCACAAGCTGTATTATTGTTCTTGCTGTTGTTATTGTTATAAACATTATTACTATTATTATTATTAATAATATTATTACTACTATGTGTACAGAAGTGTTTTTATTTTTCAGAAGAGAGGAAATTTGTCACGTTGTGAATGTTGTATGTGTTTCTCTACATGTGTGCGAGAGGAAAATGAGAAGCGAAATGGCTTTTTTGTTTTTTATTTTTTTTGTTCCTTTATTTCTATGATTTAAAGCATATGTCCCGCCTCCCCCCCCCCTCATTTTCCAGTGTATATCGAGTTGTATGTTGTAGAGCGGCCGAAGCCCTTTTACAACAGCGAAAAAAAGAAGAAGAAGAAGAAACAAAAACTACGTCTCGGCATCCTCAAAGAGAAACTAAGGCTTTAAACCACACGGAGCACCTCCCTCTGACCACGCCCTCACCGGGGGGGCGATGGCCAGCACCGCACAGCTTAGCTCGGCTCGGCGCAGCTTGGGTTAGCACTGACAGGAAGCCGCCATCAGCATTCCTTTAGACGCAGCAGCAGCAGCAGCAGCAGAAGCAGAAGCAGCACTTGAGCAGCGATGGCACATTACGCAAAGATTAGGAGTATTGTTGTTCCAATAATGAAATGTAGTACAGCTGTGACGCTCGACTAAATACCCGCCGCAGTCGAAGCAGATACCCAGAGGGAGACGACTACCTCACGACACGGTATTTTCCTGCTTTCTTTCTCTCTGGCTGCCGTGAAATGCACCATCTCCACCGTACGATGGCAGGAAAGAATCGCTGGTGGAGCCAGATTCCCGCCACTGCCCCGGCATCGGTACTTACTTACACCCCCCTCGCCCCCCCTCCCCTCCTCCTCCCACTAAAAAGATTTGGCTCCAACAGAAGTTGAGAATGTGTCGGTGTCTCTCAGTCCTCTCTCATCTCCCCCCAACAGCCACCCCTCGTATGGTATTTTTCAGACCAGGCCAGTGTCCTTTCCCTCTGTGCATGTGAATCATAGAAATTAGACTCTCTACTGTTAAAGTTCGCTGTGTGCAACCTTCAGTAATTGTCAACCAGAACGTTCTCAGGGATTTCTCTACACAGGAAAAAAGGCGGAACAAGTGATCGACTGACTACAGGAAAAGAAAAAGAGACAAAAACGTGACACACCATGAGCGAGCATTTATTGTACTCTGTATATATGCCATAGTATATGTCTCAATATGGAGGATCTGAAAGTATATGTTAACTAATTTATACAGAGTATTCTATGTAATGTGAAATACTTGAAGCCGCTGTAGTTTGCTCTCTCTCTCTCTCTCTCTCTCTCTCTTTTTCTCTCTCTCTTTCTCCGGCTCTCCTTCTCTCTTTTGGTTTTTTCTTTTTTGGTCTTTTGTTGAAAAACAGAACATATCAGAAGGACTAGACTGACCTTGCTTTTTTTTGAACTCCCAAGGCCTCAATGTGTTCATACTCGAGACGCTGGATCCCGTCGTGAAATGCGGGTAGAGTCTGATTGCTGGTGGCAGAGACGTTGTTGTCCATTCCTGCTGACTAAAGCATAGAACGGGGGGGGGGTGGGGTAGACTAGCTCAGGCCGTCGGTCGATACATGTTTAAAAAACACAATACAGGACTTGATTATGCATGTGAGCTGTTGCACTAGCCTATCTTTCCATAGGATCCTATGGGGACAAACTGTAATGTGCTTTATAAAGGACCTAATTGGAGATGAATCTGGTTAAAAATGGTGTATCGTGTGTCCAGCCTTACATGCAGTGAAGGCCATCTCTTGGCTTGGGGTCTGCCTCATGTTGCATTTAATTTAACCTTTTTGTCTCAACTCTCAAGAACAAGAATCGTATTGATAATTATGCACAGGTTCAATCTAGCTAAGATTAAAGAAACGAGTCTCCTCAGATCTCCCTTTCGTTCACCGCAGCATTTCCAGTGTCTCCTCTGCAATGTTCAGCTGTCCAATCATTACTTGCATCCTTTTTTTACCTTGCATTTCTTTTCTTTTTTTTGGTCTGTGCATCTCTTTTCTATCCTGTGTTCATTAAAGATAAAAGCAGCCTTTTCTCTTGCCTTGTCTTAACGCTTTAAAGTAACCAAACAGGAGATCTATCTAACAACCAAACGCGTTCTAAGAGGTGAGAGACGACCCACCTTGGTCCCAGCTTTAGTGTCCTTAATTAGTAAGTGAATGGCTGTGTAACTCATGCTTTAACAAAGCAATTCCTCACGTGTGTTTGGTGAAAAAAATACGTTGTCCAGTGTCTCTTGTTCTCTTCAGAAACAATTTCCTCTGAGTCTTTCTAGCTGTTTTTATTTTAATTTTTTTTCTGTTTGTTTGTTTGTGTAGGAATCTTTTGCTCTCCCATTTTATTTATTACAATGACCCATGTATACATGCTTATGAAATTAAGATTTGATACACCGATATCAATTTATTTATGTAACTAAATCACTGTTTTATAATCTTGTTAATGAGTCAATAATTTGATTTGTTTTTTTGTTTTAATAAAAGTTAGTTTTTTTGAAATGTATATCCACCTCCCTCTGCTTTATGTTTGTTTTTACACCTTGGCCAAGGATTTTTGTCTTTCCTCTTTTTTTTTTTTTTCCTCTTTTACAAAGCTAGACTTTTGTCTCGTGGATTTTCACGGGGCGCGGCCTGCGAGCGAGACTCGGCCGGCGTGCCGGGGGGCCGCTCACGTCTCCATCAAACAGCGGTGTCAGAAAAGAAGAAAAAAGAAAAAGCCCGAGCGGGATCACTCTACACCGGCAGCAGCTTTCATGCTGACGTCTCGGGGCGAGCTGACGAGGAATATGAAATGAATCAATTGATATTCCCACGGTCTCTGTAGCTTCTGTCGGGCAGCCAGGCTCAGCCAACCACGATAACCTGTTTACATGCGTCGAACGCCGGCAGTGGGGCCACGGGATGACTAAATCACTGCATGATGTTTGTCAGGTAGGTGTGTGTGTGTGTGTGTGTGTGTGTTTGTGTTTGTGTTTGAACAGACATGTTCTCGCGTGTGCATCTGCTTGTTTGCATGCCTGTGTGTGTGCGCGCGCCTGTCTTCTTGTGAGCGTGTGAGCGTGTGTGTGTGTGTGTGTGTGTGTGTGTGTGTGTTCGGGCCTTAAGGGAGTGAATGGGAACAGGTGGTAGCTCCAGACTACAGGAGCTCCTGACAGCAGTAAGGTCCCCAGACTCCCAGCCCCTCATTAAACATTGACACAAAAACACCGCAACTGTCTGTGTGTGAACAGTAATGAAGCGCATACGGCTACACCGGAATACACACTGCAACTTTGCACAGCACGAGCTCTAGGTCGGTGTGTGTGTGTGTGTGTGTGTGTGTGCGAGCATTGTCCATCTGTGTGCGCTCCTTAATGAGGCACATTTGTCCATAGAGGTGTCCGCTTAGATATGGAGGAATTTGTCAGGTTTAGCAACAAAAGCCCCCGTCTGCTGTCAGAGGACGGTCAGAACTGTCCATTTGTTATGTGATGGATGCTTGCCTGCCTCTGTTTGTAAGAGACACAAATGTGTGTGTGTGTGTGTGTGCGGGACCACTTCCTGTGCGTCCGACCGGTGCTCAGGTCCCTGCTCAGTTCCAGTTGGTAATGACGTCCCTCGGGTGCAGCAGCCTCCTCCAGGTCCTGTCTCACTGTACGCTCCTAATGACATCATGATCACACACCGGCCCCTTTCATGCCAAAAAGCCCTCTTCCTCACCGCCGAGGCTCCCGTCTCCGGCGCCTTTCACACACTCGCGCCGACAACTTCGAGGCCTCGGCGTTGCTCCTCCTCCGACACGAAGCCCGTTGGGTCGGAGATTCGAGATGTTCCGCTCAAGACGTAGATTATCGTGGCAGCAAAATGCTGTGACCATTTTATGAAATGTTCACGTCAGAAGTCATAATCTGTAGATATGTCTTAGCTAAATACACTTGCGATGAGTTTTCTCTATCATGTTTGGTCGTATCAGACTCCGCTAGTCTCCTCTGCCTATTGAGTCTCCTCTGCGCTACCCCCCCCCCCCCCCCGCCACGCCCCCCCCCCCCCTCATCTGGTCGTCATCCCCTCATTAACTCCCTTGTACATTCATACCGATGCTCTTCCTTTGTTCTCCGCTGGATGCGTCGTGTGTCTCTCGACGCCGTGTTACGGCCCTCAGATTTTCAAATGATAATATGAGGATTTTGTTTTTTTGTGACCTCAGAAGTCCATCCATCCCTGTGTGAGCGGTTGGGAGGGAAGACAGCAGCAGGTTGCATCTTCAAAGGCAGTTTTCTAATCTAATCAACCCTCCAGTGTCTTTTCTCTTCGTCCCCGGAATTTACAGAGAATGTGTTTCTTTGTTCTTTTCTTTGCTGGAACACAGTAAGTCTGCGTAGGCTGCATCTACGGCTAGCGGTTTGCTACAAACATTACACTTCTCTCTCTCTATCTCTGTGAGTCACGCTAAGCCCTGTGTAAGTTCTGCAAAACGCATCCAAGTTGTAGCTTCCGCTCTGCTTTTGCGTTGCCGCCCCGTTTCGCACCACATGACGCGCTACCAAACTAGCGATTGGATGATTTCGACCCGAGAGCGCTCTTTGAGAGCGACTCCCGACTACAGTTGGCTTTTGTATCCGAGGCCCATGAATCGAAGCATCTCTTTGGTACTTGTGCGGTAGAAATACATGGAGGGAAAAGCCTGCAGCCGGAGCGCACGGGGGTATCTGAGAATGCTCTCCAATGTTCTTCTGACAGGCCTTTGTGGTGCATCCAGGCCTGCTATCATTATAGTACAAAAGAAGGATCACAGGCATGCGTTTTTTTTCTCGACCCAGCCTGCAGCATCGGCCGGGCTACCACGGGGGACCGTCTCCCTTTCCTCTTCTTACACGGGGCCGCTGGAGTTTGATCTCCTCCTCTCTCCCCTCGATCGGCCCCGAGGCGTCTGATTAAATGCTAATTAAAGCCGTTAGCGCCGCTATCACCGCCGCTAACTCCTCTCTCCCTCTGTCACAGAGATTAATGCCCCTCGTTCATCATCCCACCGCGCCCAGCCCGAGTACCTGCCCGCCTCGCCAAAACCTGATCAAGTCATCAGGCCCCCAGAACCCCTCCGCTCCCTCCCAGCGCATGAAGATGGACGAGGGGTTTAAATTTTAATTTGAAAATTGCCCTCAATTATTTCTGCGGCGACCACTTGCCGGAGCTTCTCGCGTGGTTGAGTGGAAAAAGGGTCACAGCGGCGGGTCAGTGGCTGTGATGAGCGATAAGGGGACATTAATAAGAAAGGCAGAGGTTCATTGAAAAGCAGAGAGGACAGTGGGAGCAGCTTTCTCATTATTTAACTCCCCTAGCTTTATTTAAAGGACTTTATTTAAGGATACCGAGTTAATGTGTCCTCCAGGACAGACGGTTAAAGCGCCTGACAGAGTGAGAAAGTTACGGCCATAACTTACACCCTGAGCACACACCGTGGTGCCATCTTTTTTACCCCTTCTGACATCCTCGGCGATTTCGCGCAGAGCGTAACGAGCCGCGGCGGGACATACAGCGTTAGGGTGAAAGTTACACGCATCATTTAATTTGATTCTTTCACAATTTCTGGCCCACAAATGTTTTATTGGTTCCGAAATTGGTAATCATTATGAGCTATTGGAAGATATTGAGCTACGTCATTTAAACTACCACCACACCGGGGAAACTGGGTCCTGAGATGTGCAGCTACTCTGCAGGGCCTCATCTTAGTTGCTTTATTGCTTTTTCCTGAATTGCAATCGGGAGTCTTTCACAACAGCGTTTTTTCTTTGAATGCACTTTACGGCGAACGGGTTGCTCTCGGTTTTGGGACGAGTGGCGATTTTAGCTTTTCTGCAAAAGTATTACGGGTATTATCCCCCCGCACCTTTTGCCCGCTATCCAGCCCGAACCACTAGCCCGGGCCAACAGTGCTGTCGTCCGATGACCCCCCCAAGGACGATTAACGAACACACAAGGACTTGTGCACCTGCGACCCTCCCAAAAGGTCATCTCTCGCCTCCAACTATCTGCCGGATGCCTGTCCAAATGCTCTTAAACCGTCTCCCGGTGTTTGCAATGTCGCATGGAATGTTGCGTCGCGTTCACGTTTTCTATCTGGCAATGGCGGACTGAGGGAATAAGGAAAGGGCCGAGTTGGTGAAAACGAGGGTCAGAGCCCCTCGCACTGTGACATTTCATAGGGAGTGCAGCAGGTCGCTGAGTCTCTAGGACGGCACTGCAGGAATAAGCGACACCATAGTCAAGGTTAGGAGGCTTCACGGGTGGAGAGAGAGCCTTAACGTTCCATCGCAGGTTGATTAAAAGCCTAAATGAGTAACAGCGTGGTGTCCCACACTCACTCCATCATCCACTGGGCTTTTTTTTTCTTTTTTTTTTTCCTTCCTTTCCGGCAGCAGCAGGCAGTGAACGTCCGGCAAAACGGGGAACAAAGAAGGGGGAAGAGAGACGCAGAGGAAGAGGGATGGAGCGACAGGAAGAGGAGAGAATGAGAGCATGTATCATGGCCGTTCTCACTGACATTTGTGCTCTCTGTGTGGAGAGCCACTATGAATATCAATATGCACCCACGGAGAGGAAACATGGTCTCCTTTTTTCTTTTTCTTCTCACTGGGTCTATTCATGCACACAAGAAAACTATTCAAGTCAATGTAATGGCCAATCTCGGAGCCTGCGCACGGCTGTGTGAACAGTGCGGCCCCGGCTCCAGATCTGCTCTCTCCCTCCCTCTCGTTGAGTGTGGCTCGGCTTGTATCGGCGAAAAACACTTTATGTCAAGTGCAACTGTGGCAAACGCTACAATATGTAAATCAGAGTGGATTAAACTCTTGCATGGGCAGAGCTCGATCGGCACCAATCAGCAACATCTACCAGCCCCGTATCGTCTTTGGCGTTTTCACACAGCCTCTCCTCCTCCTTTCCTCCGCTCCTTCCTCTCCTCTCCTCCTCTCCTCTCCCTCTTCCTCTGGCGCTTAGAGATACGGAGTCAAAGGGATGCAAATCTACTCACTTCCTTCCTCCCCTCCCCCCCACCCCCCATCTGCAAACACAGATAGCCCCGGGCCAGTCCCAGGCCTTTCTATATGCAGAACCAGTGACAGGAGTTACACACCATTCTCCTCCCCCCCCCCCCCCCTGTAACAAACTGTTCCCTCCCTAACAAGCTCGGAGCCTCGCTCTCACTGGGCTGCATGTGTGAGGCCGTGTGATTGGTTTGCCGCGGTAATAACAGCCCGGGCACGGCGTGCTGGCTGCCTCCTCCTCCTCCTCCTCCCTTTTTGCATGTGGATCTGTGATGCCTCCTCTCCCCTTCTCTTCCCTGTTCACCTTTCTTGTATGACAGGGAGTGAGTGTGCGTATGCGTGAGAGTGTGTGTGTGTGTGTGCACTCTATCTATCCTGTGATTGTGGACTGTTGGATCGGGGCTTATTACTTTAAGTTGTCTCCAGCCCCCAGCGCTAATCCCTGTCTTCTTCTGGGAGGGCTAACAATAATACAACAAGATCCAGAGGTACTAATGAAATCCTATCAGGTTTCTTAGTCTGAATGTCAGAGAGAGAGAGAGAGAGAGAGAGAGCTCTAGAGAGAGGAAACGGAGAGAGTGTATGAGGTATTGATTGAGTGGAGACCAAAGCGCTCGAGAGAGAGAGAGAGGGAGAGAGAAAGCGAAGAAAGAGAGGCGAGGAAGAGTAGTCATGAGGAGAGAGAAAATAGTTCCGTTTGAATGAAAGTGAGAGTGAGGTTTGAGGAGGAACACGAGGAAAATAATCAGAGAGAGAGAGAGAGAGAGAGAGAGAGAGAATGAAAGGAGGAAGAGAGCGAAGAGGATTTATGCCCAAAAGAAGAGATTAAGAGTGGATGTGAAAGTTTGGTACGAGTGGAGACGGAATGTTTTCTCTTCAGTGACTGAGCGCGCTGCGGCTAAAACACATCGGCTCCGACTTGAATGGGTTTTCAGACCCAGACCAATTCTCCCTCGGCGTCTCCGCCAGACCCAGCGTTCGCCCCTGGGATTGAATTAGGCCTGCCCCATTATACAGTTGCCATGGGGACCCTGACACCTCCTCTGACGAAGTGAGAGCCACGCAAGGCTTGAGTTGCTGATCAGAATGTGTGCGTGTGTGAAGGTATCACGCAATTTATGCACATGTTGAAATAATTGGGGGGCTTTTGCTAATCTTTGGCTCACATACATTTTCTGTTTTTATTCATCAGCCCTTTTTTTGTATTAATTAAGTTATATGGTACAATCAAAAAACACAAAGATTGGATCTTGAAATGTGAACTTTTTCTGAGAAAAAAAAAAGCTATTTTCATATCATTTCCATTGTTTATTAACCTTAAAAGTAAAAAAAAATCCTAAAACCGAAAAAAGGACAAAGAACATACCAAGTACTTCCCTGTATCTGAAACATACAATATAAAAACAATTTGGAGATGATTTGGAGGTGGTTTCAGTGGCAGAAAAATACAAATAATCCAAATAATCACAAAGAAAGGAAAAAAGCAATATTGCCACTTACAACTATAATGAAAACAAGTTATCTTAATGACAGTACCGCGGTCACTTTATCACCAAGCAACACGTACACATAAGTTGAACCACACACCGAGTCCAAACAAACCGTTTTTCTCCATCAGCTATTTTCCCCTGAGAATTTACTTTGTATAGCATCAGTTTCTCATTTCGAAAACAACGTGTTTTTGAGTTTAATATTTCCTTTTTTCCACGTAAGCGGAGAACTTCCCAACAAGCTAAAAATATGGCCGCATAAATAACACGTTGGCAAAGAGTTACATCAACCAGACGGCAAACAACAACAGCATTAAGCCTGAGTCGTGTTTTGGGCCCCATAACTCTAATATTCACCCTCCTTGTATTTGACCTCTGGTCAGAAATGTCGCATCTCGTAAAAACATAACAATGCGCTGAAAGATAATTTAAAAAAAACGCTCCAAATTGAGCTAAGTGTGAAGTTGGATGATAATTATTACATTTTTACATACCAGGTACTCCTGTCTCTGTGTAAAAAATGATTTATGTAGTTTTGAGTAGATTCATGGCTAATACCACAATCAATGTTGTTTCTAGTTAAAAGTATCCTCCCCCAAAAAAAACAGAAATCTCTCTTGGCTTAGACACTGCATGTATGTCCCTAAAAACATTTCCCAAACACGAAGCTATTCATTTGTTTATTAATAACAAAAAATGTACTTGAGAAAAACAGAGCTACAGAGAAGTTAGCCACTTCTACCGTCCTCGTTGCCCACACACAGACACACACACACACACACACACACACACACACACACATATAAACAGTTGGATGGAGCTGAAATCGGATACCTCGCCTGTGTCCCCACATTGGAATTTCCTCACCAGCACAGTTCAAATGGACGGCCAGAGAAAGGATGCCACCCACAGCACCATCTGGCTAATGCTCCGTCCTCTGCTTATGAATTACGCTAAATTGTGCCCAAGAGAGAGGAGCCACATGTTCATTATGAAAGCTGCAGGGGCATTAGAGATCCCCCGAGTCGCACCAAACGAGCTACATGTCACACGGCGGCGTGACACACAACACGGCGCCGCGAAGGAGAAGAGAAAAAATAAAAAAGACACAACCTTCTCTGGATTTAATAGGACATATTCATCAGGCGGCCCTGTCTGAGCTCTGACAAGGGGTGCGTTTCTATTGTTTGGACTGTGATCAGCTGTTCTGTCAGAGCGCAGGGAGTGTTTGGCAAGTCGTGTCGCTGTTGTCGGGTCGGGGCTGCAATGGAGCGAAACTGCCCTGACGGATGTCACCCCTCCCCCCCCCCCCCCCAGTCACCGAGTGACACCTGGTCCTGAAGTGAAACAACGGTATACCATTTTGCAGCAAAATGCTTACAACCGCAGCCTCCATTTGGTATCTTTATCTGTGTCTATAGGCCATCATGAGACCAGCCTAACAGCATCTGTCAGTCCCTGCAAAACCCCCTCCCTCCGGCGCCATAAAAAGACAGACCCCCCTCAGTAAAGGAACTGAGGATGGGGAACCCAGTAGGGACCCATAGGAAGGTACGGAGAGAAATAAAAAGGCTCTGCTGTTGTTGTTTTTCTTTGCTCCTCCTCCTCCTCCTCCTCCTCCTCCTCCTCCTCTTCTTCTTCTTCTTCTTCTTCTTCTTCTTCTTCTTCTTTTCTTTTCTTTTTTCCACGCCTCTCTACCGTGTGTGTGTGTGTGTGTGCCACCATGCATCGCCATGCAGGCAGATGGGGGAGGTGGAGGTGGAAAATAAAACATGCATGAGTCGCCTGCAGCCCAGAAAAAATAATTACTGTCATTTAGCAGACATGTAGAGGAGAGCAGCCCGGCCTGCCCACAGTACAGCGCCACGCCGCCTGCATACCGATGAACTGAAGGGCAAAAACAGAGAGTAGTGCGAGGGAAGGCCCAACGTCTGCTTCTCTTTTCGTTGTTGATGGTAAACCGATGCCGCGGTTTATTTTTGGGGACGTTTTCGTCCGTCACTCACAGCTGACGGCATCCTTAAACCGTTGCAATCAAAAGAAATTAAACAAAGAGGGCCCTTGCCGTCGTCCGCCTCCACCTCCCATGGAAGTTTTCAGCACAGCTTGATACGGAGCGCTTTTTCTGGTGACCATTCGTCTCAAGTACAATACATTTCTCCAAAGATCAGAGAACACGTGTGTCCAACCTGCGTCTTGGCTGAGGCTGAATCATGCGCACCTTTTCTCTCTTTTTTGCTGCGTCACTCATCTGATCTCCCCCCCCCTCTTCCTCCTCTTCTTCCTCTCTATCTCTGTCCTTCGCCCCGATTCAGACCGCAGCGCAAAATTGATAGAAAGTGGAGGGATGCCAGTGGAGGTCAAACGCCTCCCCGTCTGCCTCCCCGATCATTCTTTATGGCTGATCTGGTGGCGGAGCCTTCATTACCCTGAATTATACGCTGCGATTATTACCTCCCCCCCCCCCCCCCGGCCCGCATGCATCACGCAGCGCGGCCCTGGCCTTATCGTCTTATCATCTCACCCAGGAGGGTCGTAACGCGGGAACTCTTGATATACGGCGCAACATCTGCCTTCGACATGACTCCGCTGCACATCTTTGAACTTTACCTCCAGAGTGTGTGATTCATGTGCCCGGTATCAGAGGCCTATTTGTGGGGAGCTATAGGGGGATTATTGTCTGCTGGGGGTGGAGCTGTTCCTGTACATTTATTTAGACCCTACATGATGGGACTTTTTTTTTTTTAACTTCTTCCCTCTGATGCTTAATCACAAACCTGCCAGTTTCTTTCTTGATGCCCTGTAACTTAGTGTGTTTGCTCTCCTGAAGCTCCAGCCCCCCCCCCCCTGCGGGGCCAACACTTTACACACTGTTGGCCCCGCAGGTGCTGCTGCTTCTACGTGCTTATTAGCTGGAGTCTTTCTTTCTTCCCATCTGTTTCTGATGTTTGGGGGAAACCCAGCGTTGACCCAACTACAAACTTACCTTCGTGGCTCATGGTGCTGTATTTGATGGGCACACGTTGCATCCTGGGATTCAGACAGTAAAATCCCTTACGTTGGACTCACCTTGTTGGTGATTCTGTTCTCACCACATGTCTATTACTACTGCTGGTGTGATAATCGATCAGCGGGGTGAGAGAATCTGTAGATATCAATCCTGGCATAGGAGGGGGGGGGGGGGGGGGATTGGGGCGGGAGGGCAGCACACAATAACTGGATGACACGTGTGATGCAGCAAGCTTCGTCATCTCAGCTACAAGACAGACATTTCTGTGGAGTTTTTTTCCCCTTTACACATTCCTGTTTGTAATATCTGACACACAGCATCACATGCCTTTGTTGTTAGTGAAAGCTGTAGAACCAAATGCACACCAGGTGGAGCTGAGGGTGCAGTTATAAATCTTTTTCCATCTGAAAATATGTCATCATCATGAAGCCCTTGAGTAAAGAAAGCGGCATAATGTCGACTTACTCCATTGCAAGTAGAACTTTGAGTCAAGTTTAAATCGCCAATATTTTGTCCAACATGTTCATTTTAGTCACAAAATCATACAAAACACCTCTCATTGAATATCAAATGTTAAAACCTGCATTACTACTGTCAATTATTCTAATATTGTATTATACATCTAATTTAGTCTATGTAGTTTCAAAATATTGTTATCAAAATCATGTATAGGTTGAGCAATGTTTCTCTCAAATTAAGGAGTGTATAAACGAGCAAAACACTACGATTTGGGAAAGTCAACAAGAAAAAGTGCCATGACATCACAAACGTAGAAATCCGTTTCATGCCGTGTGCAGGTGCATCATGTAATGCAACCATCATCATACACATCATAGGTGGCTGAAAGGCTCAGAGTGAACCAACTGCCACACAACCGTGGGGTTTGTTCAATGAAACCCGGCAATAAAAGTAAAGCAGAAGTAGTGCAGGACTGCATTAAAATAGAATATATATATATATATATATATATATATCGCTACTTTCAGGGAGCGGGGCGGCGGGCTGGAAGTGACCACAGCAGAGGGCCGCATCATCAGCCGTGAGCTGCGTCGACGGGCACAATTAGAGAACTGGGCTGTATCATGACCTGAGTGTAGGTACACACTCAGCGGGGGGATTTGGATGACACACACACACACACACACACACACACTCGTAAATACACCCCCCCCCCCCCCCCCCCCTCTAGCGCGGCGCTATATCAAGCAGCCAGGCAGGGAGTCAGGGAGCCGTAACAGGGCTATTAGGACTCCCAGGGACCCTATCGATCTCCTCATTGATCCCCTCCTGCTAGGCCGGTCCAGACAACTGCAAGGGGTTTATATATCTACTACCGGGATAAGCAGTGAAACACTGCAGCCAAGAGCACATGAAAAACCAGAGGAAGGGCACCAAACGAGACGTAGGAGAGAAGAGAGACACTTAGGAGAACAGACGCAGAGAATCGGAGTGAAAGTTTGAGAAAGTTTGAAAAGCTTCCTTCTGCCTCCTTTGCCCCGGCCCCTTTCTTTTTTTTTTTTTTTTTCTTTGTGAAGTTTCAAGACCGTTTTCAACACACACAAACATCTCACATTTGCAGATGCCTTTTTATCTTCAGCAGCGCCTCCAAAATAAGAAATCGGCACCACGGCCAGCGCGTAAGTCAATGGTTTTACAATGTAAAAAAACTATCACCCAGAGTGAAGGAGATTTATTATCTGTGACAAAACGGGGGAAGAGGTCTGGTGAGCATCACGGTCGTGGAGACCAGCCAGGCCCGAACCTTTCGCACGCCAGCAAATAGATCACGTGGAAGTCACGCGTGGGACGGAAGCATTGAGAGATAACCTCACTCCACAGGACCCACCCAGCGCTTGAGTTAAATATCTTAATTACAACCTAATTAAATGGTTTTTACCGAGCAGTCCCGCATGGCTTTTGCTCGCGAGCCACTGGCTTCTGCGGAGGAAAATAAGGCAACGTCGCCCCCACCGGACCTTTCACGGTACTTCGCGGGTAAAATTGACCATGTGTTTAATTTGCACGATCATCTAAACAGATTGAAAAATTGAAACCCACCTACTCTGTGTGTCTTCCATTCCAGATTTAGTGACCGGAATGAGTAAACCCGTGTCGTGCTGAGTTGGCAGTCTGACCGTAATGTGTATTAATTAATAACAGAGGGGACGGCAGGTCCTCATCACAGTTCCGCTGGATAATTACTGGCCCTTCACTCCTTCCCTCACATTTAATGGCTCTCTGTCTTACCCTGTCTATAATTATCACCCAATAATGAGGTCTAAAAGTGTGCCAGTGTGTGTGTGTGTGTGTGTGTGTGTGTGTGTGTGTAAGCAAGAGAGAGCTTCATTTGGAGGTTTACAGTCTGCACATGTAAAATACATATTAGTGGTTTTCAACTACAAAATGTTCATTTATTGCCATTTTGCTTTACTATATACTTTGACTCCATCACAAATCACAGAGATAATTGTTGTTTTCGCTCTAGTGAGTTAATTTGACAGCTACAGTTACACAGCAGATTATTAGGTTTATCAAATCACTTTAAAGATGATATATTTTACAACATTATCTGTTTATTGATGGAGATTAATCTACTCTCAAAATGCTTCCTCGGTGTTGTTTGCTACTTTGCTCGTGGCTTATCTCCCTTTTCTTATTTGTGTTTGTACGTAGCGAACAGCTAACAGAAATAACAATAAACAAACATCTGCACCTCGGCTTCTCACGCAAACATCTTAGGCCCTTTGTGCACATTTTCAGTGAGTCTAAACGTGTGTGTGACTCGCCCACAATTCATTGTGTTGTGACATTAAACATGAGATTAAAAGGGATCCCCGGGGGTGTGACACATGGGGCTTATTAGATATACACAAGCATTCACTTTAAGGATTTGAAATAGCACGGAAAACCACATAAAACCAGAGGAATTCAAGCACAGGCTGTAATCAACACCTGGTTTATTCCTTACTCGTATCTTTCAATCTTTCATATTGAAGCTGTTTTGTCTCAAAGGAAAGAGCCTGGCAGATTTAAAGGCAGCAAAAAACATCAAATTAAAGCCCACCGTAATAAAAGCGACCATTGTAAATAAAATGGTTGTTTTGGCATCAATAATAATGTGTTGCAGTATAATACAGTCCCATTCGTATTTCATTCCAAGCCAGGTGATGTCACTTTAGTCCTTGAGGGTTCAGGGTAAAAAGACTATTTTGTGTTTTTATTCTGTGTACTCATGGGTACATAATGAGTGCCAAAAGAGGTTATAGATAGAAAAGTTGTTTGAGCGCTACTGTCATTATTTTGTGCCATTGTGGATGTTTGGTTTGGTTCGGCTCATCCTTACATGAACACCTGGGCAGGTGTTTGGGAGAAATGATATTGATATTGATATATTAAATGCCATTCACTGGAGTGAGGAGGAGGAGAAAGTGGCTGCTTGCCTTTAGGCTGAGGCTCGATTTAGTTTAAGGCTGATTAGTTTAATTAAACTAGGTAATTTCTTTGCACTACTGCTTATTTTCTTTCTCCGCTATTTTTGCCAGACAGCTGCATATCAGACCACCTACGGATCCCTCTAATGGGGTCAAAAATGCCCCACAACATGCATGCAGGCCGTCATTGAATGGAGGGAAACGCTTTATTGTTATTGAATATTATTTCTCCCTGAGGTGGATCTGTTATAATGATACAGACAGTGAAATCCCCATGAGAAATAACGCATTCCCAGGTGAAAATGACACCACGGCCCAGATGAGCGCTCGGTAGATTCATCCTGTGCTATCAGCACCATGAAAGTACCATGAACTTGCCCTCTCACGCGGCGTTACCAATCACAATGAGACCGCTAAATGTTTATAATCTATTTAACAATTATAAGTTCCACTCATTTTTGCCAATTGAAAAGCCGATACTCTATTTCACCTGGGCCTCAGACTGAGGGCCAGTGTGTCAAAAACACTGGTGTGGTGCAATATGTAGATACTATAAGAGCTGAGCTAGGAGGATTAACTCCATAATGATAAGACTAATAAGGTTCATAAAACAATTAAACTGCCCATAAGAGCTGTGATGATTGTGCTGCATTGAGTGGATAGATATTCATCCACAATACCATCCACCAAGAATAGCCGAGTCATAACGAATCCTTCTTAAAAGAGTTATGACGTAAGATATAAAACCAAATTCTGACTTCAACAGAAAAATAAAAAATGTGTGTCTTGAGCTTTTGACTTAGAGCTTAAAGCTTTATTATTCATCTTTTATGCAACAATGAAGTCATATTGTCCCAACGTGAAGAAGTTTGAACATTACAGCTTCATAGGTCTGAAGCAGTGGCGGGCCGTGCATCTTCTACCTGGGCCAATAACCTCATTATGACGTACCTACGAGGCTACCTGGGTACTAGTGGCACGTCAAAGAATACGCCCAACATGTCAAAATAAATGACTGATTGGCTGAAGACTATGGCAATCAAGAATATTGTCCCCATATACTTTGATCTGAAAAGTCCACCTAGAGGACCTCGGGCCTCTCTTACATGGGATCCATTGGATGAAGGTTCTCCTTAGAACCTCTTTTGGAAGCAGCGCCGCAGGCTGGAAGATAGACGACAAAGAAAGTCGGGAGCTGTTGTGGGAGAAAATAAGCTTGTCTTTAAAAAAATGATAAAATAGCTATAACTTTGTGATTTGGCTTGTGTGATCTTGACGGGCCTCCACAGGTTAGAAGTATTGAGATCAAAGTACATACATTTTTTTTCAATTATTGAATTAGTTACATAACCTGTGACATACATACAAAAATATGAGTGGAAACAGAAGATTTAATTATACCAAAACAAATTATACAATAAATGAATGATAAAAGAAAAATTGTGTTAGTGCTGATTCCATGTTGCTTTGCATTATTGTACTGCACACATGTGAACCACTTTTCAGGTTCAGTGAAACAAGTTTATGGAAAAGTGACCTTACAACTTCACCTTACTCCACTTTGCTGTGTCAAAGAAAAACGTTGTGCAATACTGCAACATTTTATCAGCACAAACTCAACCTGCACGCTTACTGCCAGCTGGTAGCTGGAAGTGATGACAAAGTAAATTTGAACAAAGTTTGAACATGTGTATTAGTACCATTGGTTTGATAATGAGTAAAACAATTCGAGAGTTCTTAAGAGGTTTGTGCATGGTTGAGATATTGCATGTTATATTGCACCATGTAGCGCAACATAGATAACATCATTTATCAATTTAAAGTAAAACATAACTACTTCCTTTCTGTTTTGCTTGAATATTTCCTTGTTTGCATAAAAACGTGCATGCAGGCTTGATACCGAGCAATGCAACTTGGTGGAGAGTGGTTGCACTTAAAAACCACACTAGGGGTCATGGTGCAAGGGTAATGTGGTTGCTTGCTAAATCCAACGGGTATTTGGATCAGCCTTTGCGTGATATCTACTCACATTAAAACCGATGAAAGGCAATTTGACTAAAAGGAAATGCTTTTTAGATATCACAACAAAAGATCACATATTTAAAACACATTGAATGCCTTCCGACATGTGCGACCATCTCGTTGCCAAAAAAGTCAGCCAGAGTGAATATAAAACCGAGGAGGCAGGAACAACCCAGCCACCTCCCCCAATGTCTGAAGACACACACACACACACACCTTCAACTGCAACACTTGCTGGCACTCAAACTTGGCTGGAGGATTTATTTATGTTTAAGCAGGTCAAAAGCCGCCTGACTCCGGTGTGTCTCTCTATCATTCCACTGGGGGAAAAAAGGACATTTGAAAACTCCAGTGAAGAAACAACAAGTGACTTATTTGATCATGAATGTGAGGAAGCAGCTGTGGCCTCTGGCCCGCATGGTGGTGCCCGGTGTGGGGTTTGCGATCACCTGCATCGGGACCTACGTCGTGTCCCTCCAGACGGACTACGGGTGCACTTTGAGGGTCATCTCTGCCTACGTCATGGTGGCGATTGGCCTCCTGGTTGTGCTGACCGGAGTCTTCTGGAACATCTGCAACAGCATGAAGACCAAGATGTACCACAGAGGAGGACACGAGCAGCACCTGCAGATCTACGCTATTGACAGGTAAGACTTTAATAAGAGAAATCATGTGAAGAGTGAAACAACAGCCTATTGATTTTGTATCAAACCCTAGTTACAAAAAGTATAATAATGATTGATACAATTGACACAAATTTATACAAAGTCAATACAAATTATATTTGTATTGACTTTGAACAACAATTTTTCAATAATTGTTGTTCATTAGGTATCCCGGGTGTCTTTTTAAAAATGATTGTATTTCTATGCTGTGTTTCTAACATCTGGCCAGGGATCAGGGCTATGTTGATCAATAAGCATGATCCCAGTGAAATCCAACTATTAAAAGCACTCACTGTATGTATGTATGTACACAGCAAATTTCAGAGTTAAATTTCCTCTGTGAGATTCAATTTGAACTCTAAGCTGGTGTTTATTTTGTCCCAATCTTGTCAGTGTTAAATCAACACTCAACGAAGTGTTAACAATTTAACTCGCAATTGTCAAGTGTCAAAATAAATCTGCTCAGAGTTGAATACAACGTCATTCAGCTGATGCTTCTATCAATAGCAACTTATGTTGCATTTTTAAAACATAGTGTTTTAGCCCAGGGAGTAATTCAGGGTTAGGTGTATTGGTCAGGGACACTTTGACATGGAACATGGGTAAGGCAGGGTTCAAACCAACAACCCTGTGGTTCCTGGCGCACCGTCACCAATCCATGCACCACATTACATGAAGTTAAGCCTGATACCAAGAAGTGTGACACTGTACAGTTACATTTCAATCCTATCTAAAGGGGATTTAACTCTACCAAGTGTCAGAAATGAATCTGATCTGATCTTGACACTGGATGACGACTCCAACTCTTTCGTACAATGGACTCTGTAAGAGTTGAATCTTTTAGCAGGATTTTATAAGGATTTTGGTGTGTGCCTCTACAGAAGCTCCTTCCCTCCATCGTACGAGGAGTCCCAGGGCAGCCGGCAGAGTCCCGATGCGGCCCCTGAGTTTGAGGTGGTGGTTGACGGGGTGGATGTGGCGCCGGCCCTCGCTCCCCCTCTCTACAGCCCAGACGGCTCGGAGGCCCCGGACTGCACGTGGAGCTGGGAGCAGCCTCCCCTCTACATTGAGGTGGAGCGCGCTCAGCGGGGAAAGGTGGATGCGTGAGACGCAGGCGCTGAAGGGCGCAAAACATTTTGCCGAAGTGGCTTGAAAGAAAAGCTGACTGGCGCTCAGACAAGAGGCTCCAGAGGAACGGGAAATGCTTTTTGAATACGGCTGCACTGCTTGGCTACCAAAAGATGACATCCGTCTTCACCTTGACCTCTTGGTGCGGACCCTACACTACATTAAGGGCTCTTGAAAGAGGTGGATTTGTGGTGTTGATGTTGGTGAAATGTTTTTTTTGTCTCAGAGTAAGGACGAGCCTCGCATTGGAATTGATGCTTACTAAATAACCGAGGAAAGTATTAATCCAGCTGGATCCATTGAATCACCTTTATCTGCACTGTAGCTATAATTTGTACATGTACTATTGCAAGTATGATGCCGCCGTTTGCATTGGAGTAAAGGATGCTACCTCGATTCTGGGGTTATTTGTATTATGTAAATAAAAATAGGACGTTGCTGAGTTTGTGTTCAATGTGTTTCTTTCCCACTAAAAACATCGATTGGGAGACTTTCCTATCATAAATGCAAACATTTTATAATAGTTGCACATAAATTTCTTATTTAAATGGAATTCTTCTTAACAGGTAGCTTTATCTATTTCCAAAGTAGATCAAACCAACACTATTTATTTAAAGCAAATATATATATATATATATATATATATTTAAAGCGGGGCTGATTCAAAAGCATCAACAGGTGTGTGGTGGAACAGTGCAGGGAGATAGCAGGAAGGCTGAAGTGTGGAGGATCCTCAGTTCAAACCTGCTCTCTCAGAAGGAGGGTTTGGTTGCAGTCAGGGCTTCAAACCGTAAACTTTGAAACAGTTTTGAGGTTTAGTAAACAATCCCAAGGTCTAATATGAGAAACGGACACAATGAGGCATGTGCTTGAATAGCACAAGGGACCAACTGAAGCGCTGCAGGCTCCAACCTGCTGTCTGAGGTTGAGGGTTCAAGCCCCTTCATGCAGACATCACTTCTGCTTTGAATGAGGTTTGAGTAGCAGTCTCAAGCTTAAATACGAGTAACAAAATGTTAATTGGTGCATGGTGAGGTAGTCCAGCACAAGAGCTGATGAGCAACTGTCCTTACTCTATAGGTTGGCTTTACTTTAGGTTTGTGTAGCAATCTCAAGGTTAAATACAACAAACAAAGGATTGGTCAGTGTGTGGTGAAGTAGCACAGTGGAAGAGCTGCTGCCACCAGCCTGCACTGCATTTGAAGGTTGTGGGTTCAAGCCCAGTCTTGGGTTTGAGCCTTTGGCTTTACTTCAGGTTTGAGTAGCAATCTCAAGGTTAAATACAACAAACAAAGGGTTGGTTATTGTGTGGTCAAGTAGCACAGCAGAAGAGCTGCTGCCACAAGCCTGTACCGCACTTGGAGGTTGTGGGTTCAAGCCCAGATGTGGAAATAGCATTTAAAAAGAGTTTTGAGGTTTAGCTCACATGCTCAAGGTTAAATACAACAAATAAAGGGTTGGTTATTGTGTGGTGAAGTAGCACAGTGGAAGAGCTGCTGCCACCAGCCTGCACTGCATTTGAAGGTTGTGGGTTCAAGCCCAGTCTTGGGTTTGAGCCTTTGGCTTTACTTCAGGTTTGAGTAGCAATCTCAAGGTTAAATACAACAAACAAAGGGTTGGTTATTGTGTGGTCAAGTAGCACAGCAGAAGAGCTGCTGCCACAAGCCTGTACCGCACTTGGAAGTTGTGGGTTCAAGCCCAGATGTGGAAATAGCATTTAAAAAGAGTTTTGAGGTTTAGCTCACATGCTCAAGGTTAAATACAACAAATAAAGGGTTGGTTATTGTGTGGTCAAGTAGCACAGCAGAAGAGCTGCTGCCACAAGCCTGTACTGCACTTGGAGGTTGCGGGTTCAAGCCCAGTCTTGGGTTTCAACCTTTGGCTTTACTTCAGGTTTGAGTAGCAATCTCAAGGTTAAATACAACATACAAAGGGTTGGTTAGTGTGTGGTGAAGTAGCACAGTGGAAGAGCTGCTGGCATAAACCCCTGCACTACACTTGAAGGTTGTGGGTTCAAGCCCAGATGTGGAAATAGCATTTAAAAAGAGTTTTGAGGTTTAACTCACATGCTCAAGGTTAAATAGGAGAATCAAAGTTGCCAAAATGTGACCAGGACTGGTAGTGTAGGGGTGAGTGCAGGGTGCCAAAAGCCTCTGTGCGCACCGCCAGTGGGTTCAAATCCCACCCGCCAAGTCTTGAGCGCACTACCGCGGAGGTAGTAGTGGGGGCATTGTCCCCACTGGTTGTTTCAGAGAAGTGAACCCAAGGTGTTATGCAGAAACACAAGGCGCGTTCACTTGAATTATGATGGCATTGTCAAGAATGATGAAGAATCTTTTGGATGAATTGACTAAATTTGATGTTAATTGCTTTGCTTTTAGCACTTGCCATGCTACATTAGCCGCGCTACATAGCCTATAGGGTTCCACCTTTTTGACGGGAGAGAAGGATGAGTCAGTAAAGATCATGTCAGTGGTCACACTGACATGAAACTTATTACAGCCTCTGAGGGCATTTTTCAAGACAATCACATGTTTGTCTACTTCAGGGCATCCTGTGGACAACCTTAAACTGACAGTCTGGCACAGGGTGTAGATTTGTTTACCCTTTTTAGTGCATCCACCCTCCAATTCTGTGTTACATTCAAATTCAACTCACTTGTGCCTTTACCAATGCAGGAAGGATGAATAGCATGGTTGATCCTCCAAGATGCACCAATCCGTCTCTGGGGCAATATCCCATTATGATTTTTTATAAATGTCAGTTACCCAAAACTAAAAAAGGATTTAGGAAGAGCCACCATGTCCCTTGAGGGTTGAACCCAGATAAGGTTTAAAGTACAGAAATTTGGGGCATTTGGCATTAGTGACAGGGACGTGTAGGTTGCTCCATCTAAGATCATTCCAGTCATGTCATGGGAAAAAAAATATTGTGAAAAAAGTCAAAATATGTAGGGTCAAAAAAGAAAAGATTTTTTTTAAATAATAGGTAACAAATTATTATAAAAAAATATATGTAAGGTCAATATATATATATGATATATAATATATATATTATTAGGGCTGGGACTCGATTAAAAATATTAATCTAATTAATTAGAGGCTTTGTAATTAATTCATCAAAATTAATCCATTTTAATTGCATAAGTATTTGACCTGAGAACAGTGAGAAGTAATTCTTTTCACATGGATTTTTATTTTTGTTCAACCAATTCCAGCAGACAAGTGTAGAAATAGCATATTTAGAAATATAGTACTTTCAGAAATTCAGGTAGCCTATAGGTAAGTAGACCTTCTGTAATGTTTTTTTAAGTAGACCAATACTTTCAAGTACATTCAGAACATTGGTTATTTTTTCAGACGTGGACTTAGTTACCCTGGTCCTTAAACCAGTCATCTGGTGCAGTGTGGGTTGGGTGTGGGTCCTTGTATTCGGGTCGTGCTAACGTCCACGCTAGCTGCTAATTGTGTTGCGTTGAGGTGATACTTAAGGCTCGATGTGAATTCCTTGTTGCACAGCTTGCACACAACCACGCTCTTATCGACGCTTCCATCCGTGTGTTTATTATAATAAGATTTCCCATTCACGGGGCCACCCGACACGGTCTCGTCAGCTTCTTCGTTCATGTTCACTGTGGTTTGTTGTCTGAAGTCATGAACGCTAGTTGGTGCTCCAGTATAATCGGCACTCCGAAACTCATCCAGTGAGAAACGTCCCGCGGTGCAAAAAATAAGTGTAAAAATGCGTAAAAAATGTTTAATGTGTTTTTTGTGTAATTAATTAATCTTAATTCACATTGTAATTAATTAATCGTAATAAACGCGCTAAAGTCCCGGCCCTAATAGATATATATACATAATGGACCCAGTGACTCGTTTGAAATTGTGCATGTTTACGGAGACACACAGACTGTATCAAAAAACACACCACGATGTCCTGACCGACTGTTATGGGAGATTAGGGTTTTTCTCTCAAGCACACTCCTGACAACGCAGTTGAAAAGTTCAGCACAATAAAGATAACGGTGGAGCCACAATTCAACTGTGCGGCTTGTTTACATTAATGCGCAAATCACCCATTAAGACAAACAATTTCAGCTAAAGCGTAAACCGTCGTCTTATAGCGACACATTGACAAACTGGCATTGACCCCTCGTCGAACCTCAGAAACAAGCCTGGCGTTGTGAAACAGGCGGATGGAGCAATAACCTGTAAAAGCTGACAGGTGATGTCTGGCTGACTGAGTGATCACATCCTGGAGGATATCCACTGGCACCTCCTCAATTCAAGATGACGGCAATAAGTGTGTTTATTAGTTCCTGCTCTCTGTGACCCATTCAGAGCCTGTAAAGATCAACCCTCTTCATTTCTTATCTCCACAGCTCAACAGCTTCAACGCATTTCACACTTGAATCCGAAGCAGGTGCTGCCTGTTCCATGAGGATATTCAAGCGACAAGCAATACACGGCGTCCGCACAACGTGGCGCTTCTAATTGTGAAGGATGTTTGATTAAAATCTGGGAATGGGCAACATATCTCATGTGTTCTGATATTTGTCCCCATTATGCCTGTCTGTTTCAATTAAAAAAGGCAAATATCACACACAAAAAAAAGTTTATTTGGGTAAAAAAAAAAATGATATATTCAAATATGGTTATATGTCATTGCTAAACCGACAAATAAAAGCAAAACCCAGATTAGCAAAGATGCCTAAAATATGTTTTTTTTTTTCCTCCCTATCTATAAAACACAAGTCTGACAATTTGACTGACATATAAGTTGTGATGTCACGCCTGTTTTATGTTACACTTCTTAAAAGGTTTAATTACTTCAGCATTAAATGGTCAAAAGATCGACATAAATGAGAGGACGCGTACAAGCAATATGTCAAGCAAACACTGCACTGAGAATTAAAACAAGATCTCTCAGGCTTCCTTAGTCAATAAATCTTTATAACTGCAATCCACAAACGTTAACACTCAATATGTTTGCCGTCTTTTCCTTTGTCAATTCATGGCAAAAATGAAATGGCCTGCATGGTTTGGACACTAACTCTATGTTTTTGATAGCTGACTGATGATAATGGTCAATAAACAACAAGGAGAACCCTGTGTTTCCTTCTTGAGAGATAAGCACCCTCAGCTTAGTCATCATTGGGAGAAGGAAAAAGAAAAAAAAATTACCATTAAGCTACAGAGAATGGATTTAAGCCTGGGAAAAGTTATTTTTTTTTGCGTGTGTGAGCAGCTAGATGCATGTGTGCGTGTGAGTGTTTAGCTGGAGGCTCATGTGATGACGTTGGGGCCGCGGCGGCCTGTCCTCTCGTGGACGTTGGAGATCTTCAGGGCAATGGCGATGAGAGGACCCAGCACCACCTGCAGCGAACACATTATAATACCTCATCCTCTACTTTCACAACATAAATATCAGACTATGAGAGCATTGATCCTACATTTGAGGCTGTCACACTAAATTACAGTGTTAACGAGTCCACCTTCATGCAGACCTTGTCATTTGCTCTGTTGCGCAACACAGCACATGCATGGTAGACGTCATGCGGGTTCGGGGGCCTGAAGAACACGGCGTTGGTAAACCAATAGCTCAACAGATGCCAGGATGCATAACTTAAGTTTGACTTTGCCCCTGTTTCAGGCATTAACCTCGTTTGTCAACCGGTTACTGTTATTTGCTGGAGATGATTCATTCAAACTATTTGGGGGATGGTGGTGTAACATAGATAAGTTCTGCGTTACGGTGTTGATTTGAACACACACAGAGGGGGGGGGGGGGGGGGGGGTGTGTTGGATAAACAACACCCACCCACGCATACACCTTTTGGCATAGCACATAGCATCGAGTAGGCATACAAACTCAAGTACAGTGCAGTAGTAGTGTAGGATTTGCTGCGTCTTGTGAGTGAAATAATAAACTGTGTCTCAAGTATGAAGACATCGCTGGTCCCGTTTTGACTTGTAGATAGAAGGGCATGGGACGACCTTAAGGGCGCATTGTTTGGTGAAGCGCGATGGTAGGTTGCCAAACCTAAATGAGGGTGCCTCGCCGTCACGACTGCAGCTTTACGGCCCCTGGCTATGGTTAAAGTACACCAAGCCTACTCCAACATTCATAGCCACATCAGAAGCTATTGTTTCTTATCGCTCCAAAGTCTACAGGTCAACTGGCTGGCATTTCACAGCTCAGGCTGCATTACCACGCCAGTATCTGCACCCATCATTGGAATCGTTTCTCGTGGTTCAATCCAATACGAAACCAATGATCAAAGTTCGTAGGGGTCTGAAATGTATCTCATCACTCAAAGAATGGTGTGCCAATTGTAAATATATTATGGATATTACGGAATCAAATGTATACAGACAAGCTGCTTCTGCTACTGTCTCATATCATTAAAGATTTTATATGATCCATTTTATGGGGCTTGAATAGCAGACTACTGCACAACAAAAGACTGGATTTAGACAAAGCCTTTGTGTGCACAGACAGAATCGCTGAGTCAGAGTCTCGCTCGCACACCGTCCCACTCTCCCTGTACCTGTGTCTCTCTGCTGTGTCTCTCGGGGTCTCTCTCGAAGCTCTCGGCGTATATGCGGATGGTGGCACCTGTCCCTCCGCCGCTCCCGCTCATCCGGAACACCAGGCGGGACGCGTCAGTGAAGACGATCCTTAAGCCCTAGAAACACAAAAAGCAATGTTCACATCATCCACTGTTTGGTTGGTTTTGGGGATTCAGCGCATGGTACATCTTCTTATAGAAATTCTGAAAATGACTAAAAGAATTCTATTAGCGCTTCTAACTAGTAGACTTAGAACTACGTGTTACAACACTTTTAGTATCAGACGTGTTGAAAGTGTGTACACTCCTAAAATTTAGACAGCATCATTCATCGTTGTTCGATCATGCAAACATTGGCAACACTGTTGATGTAAAACAGGAAGAATGGTCAAAGAGTCTGTGAAGACAATGAAGGTCTGATGTGCAGTAACTTCAAACATCCGCTAGATGTCATTATGTGGTTTGTTGGGACAGTGGCCAAACTTGTTGCCCCCCTAGTAGTAAGGTATTTTATGTTGAAAGGGCATAAAAACCACTTGTGTTCAGTAAAAAGAAACTTTATAAAATGATGACGTTCATAGATTTGGATTAAGTTAGGTTCAAAGAGTTAACAGCAGAAGTCTACTGTGCAAATCCCTCCTCATACCTAGCCAACCACAATTCCTACTACCTGACGTAAGCAAGATAAGACCCTTTGACTGATGGAGTGTGACGACTTTCATCCTAAATGCCACACGGCCTCTTCCCTTTTCCCACTGGAGGAAAAAAAGCAAGGAGCATGAATACGTAAAATGTAATTGACATTAATTGTCCAAAAGCTTTGTCAAAAACATAATAATTTCATCATAAGGGCTGAAAAATATGGGCTACTGTGTCTTGATATTGACATTGTTTATTGACAGTGTGAGTAAAAGTGAAGTCGAGCCCTCCTCATAATGAGTTTATCTCAGGAGTGTACCTTTGCCACAGTGATGAGAGACAGTGATGATGAAAGATGTCCGTCCTGCTGCCATTGTGTCTATCTATGTGTGAGTGTGTCAGCTCATCTCTAACAATAGAGGAGCAGTTATCGGGAGGCTGACTAATGCCTGCTTCAAAGTTCAGTGGAGCGCATTCCAGCCATAGACTGTGCATGTCTGTCTCCCTCTATCTACTTATACACGGGCCAAATGTAGTACATTTCAAGTCAAATTGAGCGATGACATTTTGACATGTTTTACTAGATAACTATTATTGTGGCATAGAAGTTTAAACACTCTACATACGAAGTTGAGGAAGAGACAGACCTCCAAACTTCTTCATTCTGGCTAACCAAACAAGGACATTATGCACAAATCCCCACCACACTCTACATAGCTTTCTCTAAGATGTAATCTGTCCATGGGAAAAGCCTATTTATATCAACTTAAATCTGTTCACCGATTCGGTATTTAAATTTTGTTTTAAATGAAGCCCCAGTTGTTTACAAAAATGTGCATCTAGCTTAATTATCAGATCGCAGTAATTGCCCTAGTTAGGTGTTATTTAGAGACTTTTTTTGAAGTAATGGCTAACTTTTAATTTACTTATTTGTTTTACATTTATTTAAAAATGAACATCAATAGTACAGACGAACCTCCATAACTGTGCATGAGCATTTTCCCAGTAGTGTATGGGCCTACTTTATTTCCCAATAGTGCAGTATTTTCATTTGGGTATTATGTAGGTTCTTTGGCTATTGTTTCCATTTACCACCAGCTATGTGTCCGATATGCAGAATTAATGGAGCAGTCAACTATAAAAGGCTGCCATACCACTGCTGTGTAAATCCCCCATGCTCTGTCGTTTGCATGTGTGTGTCTGTGTGTATGTGTGTGTGTGTGTGTGTGTTTACGTGCCAACTTGTCCCCCCTTTAAACCCACTTGCAGTGGAGCGACTGCAAGTGAGACGACAGCTGATATAATTCTGTCCTGGCAGGAATGTTTGCTGTACGGTAATAACACACACTGGGCTGACTGGGATGCTGAGGATTTGCCACTGAGGTTAAATCACATTTTGGGGCAACTGAGTAGCTAGCTGTGGAGCTGCTGTAACCATGGTAACACAGAGAAATATTCACAGCGGTACAGTGTGGCCTTTATTGCTGTTTAGGTACATTGTGGTAAGATTGCAGCCACACAAGCGTGAGCATGTGAAGGCCATGAAAACGTATGCATGTGTTCACAGGGAATACTGACGGACAGTGCAGCACAGTGTGCGTGTGTGTGTGTGTGGCGTAAGGCGTGGCAGAGGCTTAGAAGTGTCGACGCCAAGAATGAGTTTCCAGACATTTCCAGAAATGGGGCAGAACAGAAGAGAGGGAGTCAGCTGGATAAACTTGACAGGGAGAGGAGGGTTTATCACAGAGGGGACTTATCAGAGTACTTATCTTAATTATGGAGTTGCATGCTATTTAATGGTAACCATCACACAAAGAGTGAGACATATATCAGGATGAGCAGTTTCAGCCAAAATAAAAAATAAGTAGGTCGAGTCAAGTTTTATTAATACAGCTAAATTATCAGAGAAGTTAAGCAGGTGTTTAATATATCTGTAGTGTTTGTATTACACTCTTTTCTCTCTTCTTTAATTTCATTGGCTGAGTCTCTTTCCCATGTTCTATCTAGCCTCTTTCAACCCGGACTGACCTGGTTTCGAGCCACCGTTCCATCGACAGGGTCGATGTACTCAAAGTTGTCGGCCTTCTCCACGCTGTACACGTGTTCTCCCACAGCAAACTTCTGGCTGGTGAATGCTTTGTCTGAGATTACCGACTCCAGATCCCTCATCAGGTAAAAGGCTGCGCGAGGGTCCAGGCCTTCGTAATCAAACCTGACAAGAACCAAAAAAAAAAAAAAAAAAAGGCCAGGGTGTCAGGTGCCGGGGTGCTGGAGCAGGTTGCGGAAGGAGGCAGGACCCAAAACGCAGGATTCTCAAAAACGGTGCTCTTTATTCTCTGACCAACCTGAGACGTGCACCAACAACGACTGACGTAGACAATGACGCGACAAGGGACAACAGGCACACGGGGCTTAAATACACAAGGGAGGTGCAGGTGATTGGACACAGGTGGAAGCAATCAGGCGATCACATGACAGGACAGGAAGTGAAGCTCACCCAGAGACACGAGACACAAGAAAACTACAAAATAAGACAGGAAGAGGACCCAAACCGTGACACAGGGTGATTTTTCATCAGGATTATGACAGATGTTTGTATTACTAAGACTTTTTGGGGCCTCTCCATCTTCACGTTGTGGGAAATGGACATGGAACTAGGCACGCGCTCTGTGGGAACATGAAAAGCTGCAGCAACTGTCAGTGGCAACAGTGACTGCAGGAACTATCTCTGCCTGTCACAGGGGAGAAGTTAAAATAAGAACAACCGACAACCAGGGAGGAGGACTGCAAGAGACATGGACGAAGGTGAAGGCCTTGGAGACATATTTGGCTGGTGGTAGGGATACAAAGGATTGAGACTTTAGGGAAAAGCAAAGTCAAGCTCAGGGCTTGAGAGTAATTCAATAATGATTCCAACATGGAAAGTAGTAATGTAGCTAGACCAATGAAGAGACAACAGATAAAAAGTCACAGACTAAATCCTTTACGAGAGCTCCATAATCAGGGAATGTCTTTTATTACTATTTTATTTATTACCTGCAGAAGTAGTTGCGTCCGAACATGTCCCAATGTTCTCTGACAATCTGCTCCACGGCCTTTTTCCTGGAGGCTATGATGGACAACCACACCAGCACCGACCACAGTCCGTCTTTCTCACGAATGTGGTCTGAACCTAGAGAAGAAAGAAAACACACTCTTAATAAACTAATTAAGGCTACAAAAAAAAAAACCCGGCTATCCTTAGCTAAAGGTTTTAATCAAATTCAACTCTCAGTTCTGGGTAGCTGTTCTCTATGAATTAAAAATATATTTTCCAGGAAAAAAGAATATGGCTTGCTGAGTGTATCCCCCATCAGCTTCATACTGGTGTGTGGATGTGTTGGTGTGTTTTTGTACAGAACCAGGCCTTGTCTTAATGCTAAGCTAAAGTGGCTGTATCCTGGCTCCAGCTAAATACTTAACAAGATTTGCAATCCTGTCATTTTTTGATACAACAGGGTAGTAATCCAACAGTTCACAACAACCCCATGTAAAATGGTAGTCGCATTTGGCGTAGTATTCATCTAAAGCAGGTGTACCAAAATGTCAACGTTGTGAACACTGCTTGGGCTTGGTGAAGCCAGAAAAATGTCCTAAATCAACCTAAAACACACACACCCCGAAACAAACACACACACACACACACACACACACGAAACCAGAGAAGCAGTTCACACCCTTGATCAGCCTCCTTCACTTGGGAGCGATTCCTCTGTTCTCAAAAACAGCTGCACAGTAAAAGTAAAATGTGTTAAGGGGGCACTTTGACATTTTAATATGATTGATCATGTCCGTAATGTTTTCCCCGGTGCAGAGCTTGGGTCGGGTGTCATTTTAAAGTTACATGCACATCTATTTCACAGGAAGACGCATCACGAGGTCTATGTTGGAGCATAAACAATTCTCCGCTTTTGTTTTCTCCACCCAAAGTGTAGCTCCTTGCCCCCCCCCGGGGTCTGGCTCTGGCTGCACACAGCTGTTAGGAAACGGGGGGGAAATGACAGTTGTCATCATTTAATCCCCATCCCTCTGTGTGTGTACTCCCTGACAGAATTATCGTCCCACCAAAGAGCAAAAAGTTCCCTACAACACGGGTAAATATTGCCTCTGTTTATCTTGTTAAGATCAAGTTACAATGAGGGTTATTAAACGACGTTTAGTAAAAGGAAGTCCTAAAGTCAGAGCCATAGATGTCAATGTTTTTGAGGTGACATTAAACTGTGTGAATTACCGTTTCAAAAACTGGCAACAATCAAAAAACCTCAACATGTTTACTTGTAAAAAAAAAAGGGTTCAGTGTTTGCCTGAATAAGTGTGTGAGAGTCAGTAAAGAGCCGGGGCGGCGTACAGCGCTGACGATTTAGTACTCGGGACGCTCTCTGAGCTTTTGGCCTTACATGGGTAGACAACGAGTGAGCTCCCATCATCCTCCGTGCTCGCTGCTCCGTCCACTTCTTTTCCTTCTCCTCAATACTTGACTAGCTTTTTCCTTTAACGCTGTTCATCCCTACGGACGTTTCCTTTTTACGTTGTTCCCTCTTTTTCTTGAGACAGAGATCATTTAAAAGCACAAGGATCGATGGAGAAGGAGTGTGGAAAAGAGAAGAGAAAAGTTGTACTGCTGAAATCCAAACAGCTGTTGAGGGATTGAAGAGAGGTGAAGAAGCGTGGAGAGGACCAGACCACACACACACACACACACACGTTGTTTTATGTTTTCTCAGCGTGTACGTGTGCTTCTACGTTCACAGAAGTTGCTACTGGAAGCTTGTCCGCATGTTGCAGTCATTCAGGGAGCCTTTCTCCTTTTATAGCAGAAGAATGGGGAATATTTACACATGCAGTCAGGGCCACGGCCCTCACATCTATTACACAACGCTTTGTGGAGCTGCAGGCAGTGAGGATGCACAGCTTTGCAAACACTAGGCCTGCAACAGACTGCCGAGTGACAGCTCAAACGTATTGTCAATTTAAAAGAAGTGTGAATAATACATAAAGTTCTTTGCAAACACTGCGGGTGTGTTGAATGCTCTACAATGTGTTTGGTTTGACGACTATAGTATGTTTTTTCATCTATTATAATAGAGAATCTGGCTAAGCTGTTACAACTAAACTTATTACTGCTTAAAGAAAAGAAAAGAAAATTCAAGTAATGGAGACTGTGTTGCTGCTGCATGTGTGCTGTGACAAAACGGCACCGCAAAAAAGTTTTACCAGCAACGTAATGCAAGATCATCAGGCAATGCACCTGTCCTGAAGGATGACATCATTTCCCCCTTAATAACCGTCCACAAATACTGTCTTTATTAAAACCACTGTGCCGTGTGCTGGAATCCGATAAAGCCACTAAACCCTTGGATCCCCTTCACACCAGTAACTGTGGTCTCACACCGTCTCGAACGTAAGTACCACACACGCGTGTTTCAGCGGGCCGCGTCCGGCCCATTTGTGTTCCGCTGTCTTTACGAGTGTGTATGAGTAGCGTGTTTTTGGGGTTGTGAGTGTGTGCTGCAGCAGAAGAGATAGTACCTGTCCCGAAGCTCTCCTCCCCGCAGAGGGAACAACGCCCAGAATCCATCAGGTTCCCAAAGTACCTCCAGCCCGTGGGAGTCTCATACAGCGCCAGTTTCATGGCTTTGGCGACCCTAAAGGAAAGCACAAAGCACACCGTGTATTTATCTCTAATATCAAACACCGGTCTTTCTCAGTTCTGATGCAGAGATACAAACAGTCGTCTGACCTTTGAAATAAAGCAAACTAAATGTAGTGTGACAAGCGTAATCTGCCAGCAGCTCATCCAATAACTTAATAAGGCGAAGGCAGCAGGAACAAAGTGAGTTAACCTTTTAGCTGATGTTTGCTTTGAACCTGAGCCATGGACTTGTGTGTGTGTGTGTGTGTGTGTGTGTGTGAGTTTCTATGTAGGTTGATATGTGTGTATGTCCCGGAGTCCCGGGGAGGGATAAAGGTGAAGACAGTGCAATATGTTGGAGGAGAGGAGGCATCACGAAGAATCAGGGAAGAGGGGAAAAGGCCAAAGAGAAAGTCTAAGAAAACCTGTCAGTGAAAAGGTAACATGATTACAAAGCAGTACGTCTTGAGAAGGTGGTTGACACATTTGGATAACGTGAAAAAATAATAATGTAGTATCAAATAATGAACCAAATCATATCTTGGCACTTTTACACGGAGGCCAAGTCCCACCTCCTCTTCTCGCTGCCACCAGTTACGAGGATTTTCATTGGGTTTTCCCACCCATTTTTAAACTAAAGTAATTAATATCACTACATCAAACGGCAATTTACATTTGGCAACGACATGTGGGTCAGCCATGGTTCATAGCTATTTCTAAGGAAACCGAGATCACGTCCTAAATGTTGTTTTCTGGAATCTGAAGCGTTCACCGATCTCTGGGAGAGTTGGACATTGCACGGCCTCACGCACATAGTACAAACGTATATTTTAAACAGTACTTTAATGAACATTTTTGTAACAAACGGTGGTTCAAATGACCAAAAGCGTCAGTTTACCCCTCTTAATGCTCCCATAGTACTGTTCCCAGCTGATTGATAAACCCACCGCATGCTATCTATTCAGAGCCAAACGGCAACTCCTCAGAGGAGCGTTTAGCAGCCATTGAGAGCTGTGTATTTTCCTTAGAAGCTGAAAATAGAAGTGAGGATTCATCATAATCACCGACACATTCATCATGCGAATCACGGGATATGTTTGTGTTGCTTTGGAGTTGCATATTAAGCCGTCACTTAAGCCACGCTTAAATAAAACTGCTTTTAGGCATATTAATAATAGTACGATACACAATCGTTTGATTACTGACTATGTGGGGTTGTTTTGGTGGTAAGAAATGGCGCTGAGGTTTCACCAGAAGAATCTGTCCTCAGCATTTCGGAATCCTGACTTCATTCCTCGTGGCTAATAGGAGCTGAAGCTGTTGAATGCCAGCAAAAATCATTAGTTTGTAATGACATTTTTACTGTCCAGTGTAGTATTAGATTACCATACAGCTTATGAAACTCATGAAATAAGAACCAAAAATATTATTATTATTATTATTTCACATTAAGACAAATAAAAAAAAGTATGCAGGGGAAAGTGGATTGTGTCTGTGAGGAACAGATGAGAGGGAAGGGAATGTCTTAATATTATATTGTGTTATTGTATTATAAACGTGCCCATTCTTGCAAGAAAGAAGAGTGCTCAGTGTCGTCGTTGATCCATCCCTCCTCAACCGCATCATCGACACCTTCTAACTGCCGCAAGATGTGAACTTCCCAGGACGCAACGAAGAATGGATGGAAGAAAATAATCAACACAACAAAACAGTTGTTGGACCCGGAAATCACAGTGCAATAAATACACGGATGTGGGTGGGTTTCTGGGTTGTGCACGTCCACACAATCCTGGTGCACATAAATAAACTCCTCAGTGCCCAGCACAGTTGTTTACGTAACGGGATAAATAACCAAATAAGAGTAACCAACTTTATTCCCCTCTGGGGAAGCGAGAGCTGGAACGGAAAGTCTGGCATTCCTACAAGAAAACAGAAACTCTGGCCCGAAGAGCCTCAGAGCAGCAACATAAGCGCCGAAACAGACGGCACCAGAACTCCGTTTGTGCTGCAGTGCGGAAGCCAAACAGTGAGAAGAAATCCTAGGAATCCTAAATGAGCTTCAACTGAACCGAACGGCATCGTATCACTGAAAACACAGAAGGCAAACTCACAAAGGGAAACGAGCACCATCGAGAATCTTCACAGGCTCCGTGAAAAAAAAGAAGAAAAATGCTGGCAGACATAAGAGGAATAAACTCGGCAGGTTTCTATTTGGTGCTTCGATCCCCTCGTGTGGAGGTGTGACCTCTCAACTGTGAGCTTTTGACGTTGGTCGACATCCGCTTTCTCACACTGGTAGAACCTCAACATCATTTTTTAAAAGGGATTCTGATACAAGGTTAATTAAAAAAGTTTTTTGCTGTATTTATTCATTCCGATTGTATTTTTGATCACAGGTCTCATGTCGATTGAACTTCATGACAATTCTTACACCAAAAAGTCTTATTTGTATATCAAATCTGGCTTTTACATACAATTGGTAAGAGGCCTGGTGCTGTATTGTTTGATATAGCAATGAAAAAGCGACAATGGGGGCCACTTGGATTACGCGATTTTCTGTCCTGCTTACTGTGACATCAGGGACCACGTGGTAGAGACGTGTTGAATTGTCCACAAATGAACCCCCCCCCCCGCAAATCACTGCAACAAGCAATGAGGCTACTACCCCAAAACAAAAGGTATTCTGCAGGTCTGTTTGACAATATGAAACGGAACAAACAGAATAGATAGAAAAAGGTCACAAGATGTGATGAAAAGGATGCTTCCCCCCCCCCCCCCCCACAGGCTGAAGGGAAGGCAACTCCCTCAACGCTGAAGTTACACGCTCATCAACCAAAATCTCTTTTGCTTTCTCTCTGTCTCTGTCTGGTGTGTATCAGGGTAAAGAAAAGGGTAACGTGAGGAATGAAGAATCTCCACGGTGAAATATTGCCAGCGTTTTGGCCTTGGCTCGATATCTTACCAAACATAGCGTACAGTGCCCTCGCTCCTCACCTCCCCCTCTGAAGAGAGCTCAGCGTGATCTTAAAAGCTTTCGGCTGGCATTCAGACAGAAAGTACAGCACGCCGGAGCTTTACTCGGGCTTCAAACGTTCCCCTTGGCCCGAAACCTCACTGGACTTCACCGAAGAAACGGAAGTACGCTGAAGATGTCGCCTTGGTGGCGCAGAATGTGAAATAAAGTTGAGCGAATTTCTGTAAATGCTCCTTGCTGTTGCCAACACTGTTTTGTGCTAACGTTGTCACACTTCTGATAAATATTGCTATCTAATAGGCCCTCACTTTGTCCCAGGGGAGCAGCTGCGGTTCTTCTAAAGACTTCCGACCTCTTTAGGTTTCTTTCGTATGCAGGGGATTCCTAAATGTTTGTGTTAATGTTGCATGCTGGGCTTTTCAGCCACATTTGCCATCTGTTTTTTGTTGTGAAGCCATCCCTTTACCCGTCCTTCATACGGTGGAGATCACCAAATGTGACCCCCCCGACCCCCCCCTCTGCTTTGCCGTGCCGATCGCGGGGATTCAGGACAACAAGTCAGACGCTGTCTCGGTAACGGGCACAGCGGCAGCTCCGCCCTCTCTCATCCCTCCATCCTTCCATCCCTCAAGCGGGTAAAGGAGAGGCTGATGTTTTCTTCTCCTCCTCCAAAGCCTGAACCCCCCCCCTGCATCAGCCGTAACTTGTTGTATTTGCACAGAGAGCTACACAGCGCATATGGACAGTCCTTTTCACACCTGTGACTTTGTCCCCCTGTCCATCTGAACCCCCGATACACGCGTCCCTCTCTCCCTCCGCCGTGTTTTTTCCCTCTATTCCCTCCGGTCACACAAAGCTGCACACTGTCATTACACCAGTACATTTATCAAGGCGTTTTATAACACAGTTTGCTTGACTATGCATAAACACGCGGCAGGGAGGGCCGCTCCGTCTAAACACACCGCGCACAGACACACACACACACACACACACACGGCGGCCACTCGCTCTCCTAAAAAGGCCGACAATTGGGCGGACTCCAGAGGAACGACAACACACCGCCAGGCCCTTCGGGCACTCCCTGGAGATTGTCGAACACATGCACATGTGTAAATGCTGCTTGCAGGGGTTACATTAGGAGCTTGAGTGTTGGTTATGAAATGAGACAAAGTGACCCCGTCCTGCTACAATGCCGGTACCTGTCAGATAAGTGAGGGGGAAGGTATGCTGTGCAAAAGCCCACATACCCTTGAGCACTGGGTTCAACAAGGCGATGAAGAAAGAAAATCTTACAATTTATTTCTAAACAAAATCTCTTCAGAACGCCAACAGCGTGATATTATCTGTAATGTATGTATTATCTATAATAGAGATCTTTCTCCAAGGTAGTTTTAACTCCTCAGGAATTTGACAAGATTGCCCAACTGAGATTCCAGGAAATTAGATTTAGGCCTTAATCAGTTAAAAAACGGCAAATTCTGATCAAATTAACAAAAAGATATGAAGGAGAGGTTTGAAGGAGACATTTCATTTTAACTGATAAAAAGGCCATTTCATCTACAGTAGGAGAGTGTGTGTGTGTGTGTGTGTGTGTGTGTGTGTGTGTGTGTGTGTGTGTCTGTGTGTGTGTGTGTGTGTGTGTGTGAGCTCTACGAGGGGGCCATGGCTTAGGGTTGTAGAAGTGACATGTGTGTATCGGGTCTAAGCCAGTGTGTGTGTGTGTGTGTGTGTGTGTGTGTGTGTGTGTGTGTGTGTGTGTGTGTGTGTGTGTGTGTGATGGGGCGAGGCTCACATGGGAGCCACTTAGAGGAGAACTTTCGAGCAGCTCTTCATTGGGATCATTATTTCAGTTGAGCATCATAAGACAGAGCCTTAGGCGAGGAGCAGCACAACGCCACACAAGTGTGTGGTGGTGTGTGGTGTTTGTGTGTGTGTTTGTGTGTGTGTGCCTGTGATGGTGCCTCTACTAGGCTTACCAATAATTCTGTGATGTAACATCCTACTTCAGATATCTAAGCTTCACTTGCAGCAGTGAAACCCAGAGAGATCAGGATTGGCAGAGTCCTGTTTATATATAACTATTTGACTTAATAATATACTAAATGTTTCCTGGCAGTGTCCAAAACTAATATGAAGAATAGTGTGATGTTCACTAATTAGAACATGCATGTAATAAGATGTATTTGCATATTTCATTATAAATGATGTGAAATCAATGGAGGGAGACTATTTTACAGGAAATCTGAATTTGAACTTCTTGTGGCTTATCACAGTAGTTTCACAATGATTACAGTATGGTGAATACAATTTGTATCATGCATATGAATACAATTATGAAGAGACCCCCCCCCCTCCACACAGACACATTTTTGATTCTAGATTCCTTAGCTAGGACACTTCCTATTTTATCTCACAGTCACATTCATAATGCAGGAGCTCATGGAGAGGTCAGGGTGGTGTGATGAGAGCGGGAAAAACCCCTTGAAATCCTGTTTGACCAGTTATCCAGTGACAAATAAGCGTTTGTCTCATGCCTCCTTCCACTCACTGATAAAAATGTTATCCTTGGACACTTCAGATCTACTGAGTGTGTGTGTGTGTGTGTGTGTGTGTGTGTGTGTGTGTGTGTGTGTGTGTGTGTGAGTGTGTGTTGTACCTGTCGAGGGCCGCGCTGGTGGCAACACTTCTGGCAAAGCCCTTGACTCCCAGCTGTCGGAAGTAGGGGACGGCGGAGAGGTTGGCGGCCATGATGGCCACCGAGTCTGACGGGTTCACAAAGAAGCCTTTTTCTCCGAGGATCATGTACCGGTCCTGACGACGTCACAGTGGAATACAATAGAAGGTCAGCTTACCGTAATAAAGTGATCATACACTTGACAAAGAAGAAGCTGGTGATCTTCTACATTTGACTTTATCTTAATTCACAATAAATGGATCCTAGCTTATCTCTCTTTTTCATAGGCTCCTTTATTGTCCTAATAATTCTGAATACAACACATTCAATACATATCCAACAGTCTCAATGCATCGTGTGTGGGCGAGTGTGTTTGTGTGTGTGTGTGTGTGTGTGTGTGTGTGTGTACACAATGGAAATGGCTATTGGACGCCATGGTGGAAAAAGTGAGCTGCTTGGATCATCACGAATACAGAATTATTCAGCTCCATTGCTTGTCTTCCTCAATGAGCATACAACAATGAATAAGAAATAAATAAGGCTCGCCCTGGTGTCTATGGGTGGAGCCTAATGACAATGATTTAGTCATAATCGAAAAAGAAGAAATGGTAGTAGTTCTGTTATTAAAAAACCATGGTTGTGCTCTGTTTTGCCTTTAAGGTAGAAAACTAAAGGCCTTGTTGTTCCTCTACTGCAATATAAAAAAGCCTATTCGATATGGGACATATAAATGCTTAAAATGGCATTAAAAAGCATTAAAGATCCCCTCCAGAAAGGTTGTAAGACTGTAGAAATAAAGAGGCCTTACTCCATCCGCGTCAAATGCAGCTCCAAAGCCAAAGTCCCCTCCTTTCATGGCATCTACCAGAGACGTGGCATAGGTCAGGTTGGGCTCCGGAGGTCGGCCACCAAAGTCCTCCAGGGGGACACAGTTGACGGCAGAGTTAGCGGCAGCTCCCAACTCGTCACACAGGATCCTGCGCACGTAGGGGCCCATCACTGCAGCGCGACATGAGCGGCGGAGAAAAGACAGAAACGGGGTTAATCTCCAACCGGCGTGTACGACAGCTCGGGGGGGGGCGGCGTGAGGTAGAGGAGGGGGGGGGGGGGGGGGGGCGGCGTGAGGTAGAGGAGGGGGGGGGGGGGGGGGGGGGCGGTCTGACCTCCGTTCATGGCATCTATGTGGATCTTGAGCTGATCTGGTCCCGTGAAAAGACTTTTAATGGCGTCGAAGTCGAAGATGTTTCTCAGCAGTTGTAGATACAACTCAACAGAGTCCACGATCTCCACTGGAAACACAGAGAGAGAGAGAGAGAGAGAGAGAGAGAGAGAGAGAGATTCTTAGTGCAACGGCAACGTGTCCGAACGTATTCAAGAGAGGGCCAAGCCGCCACTTTGTATTACTATGTACCTCTGAAAGGTTTGAACTTGTTCTCCAGGTCAAATTCTTGTCTTCCCAGCCTGGACAGGTCAATGCGGAGGTCGGGACATATGGCGTACTCCTCGAGCGTCCGGCTCACCTGGCAGATCCTCTCCATCACTGTGTCCGAAGAGGGTCCTGCCACGCAGAGGAAGACGGACGTGAATGTTTTAGTGCGGTGGTCATTTTTCTCTGGTTAGAAAAAAAGAACTCTTGTGCTCACCCCCATTGGCCACGTTGAACTTGATTCCGAAGTCTCCGGCGGGGCCTCCGGGGTTGTGACTCGCTGTGAGGATGATCCCGCCGATGGCCTTGATCTTCCTGATGATGCAGGACACAGCGGGGGTGGACAGGAGGCCGTTGTGACCGATCACCAGGCGGCCAATCTGCACGGGGGGGGGGGGGGGGGGGGGGGGGAGATACTACGTCAGCAGCACATCGGGCTGTTTTATAAAAAGTAGGGCTGTCAAAGTTAATTTAGTTTAGTCAGCTAGCTATAAAAATGCAATTAAACAAGTGTCTAAAATACACACTTCCTAAAGTGATTACTCATTTATAAGATTTAGTTTAGAAACACTTTTAAAAATGTTTTAACCCAATTAAAAAGTGATGTCAGGGATGAGTTTCTTGTGCTCGTTGTGACACAAAAAAAAGAAGAAGAAGAAGAAAAACAACTATGCTGACCTGAAGTTCAAGAGCCCATCTGTTCATCCAACTTGTTCTAAAACTAAACACTGGCTGAAAGCGGCGCATAATTCTACAGGTGACCAACTGACAGGCAGCTTTAAAACAGCAAAACGATCCGCCTCAAGAGGGGGGGCTAAATAACAGAGCTGCACTCTCTATTTATACTTTGTATGCTACTCTTAAAGTGGTAATACCACCAACGTCCCATAATTCCCCCGCATATCAGCTATTCAAAATAAAAGTATCCTCACTGGAGAGGAATGTATCCTCCCAGCATCCGGGCATGTTGCATGAGTATATAAAGAAAAGACAAAAGAGGGACTACGGCGAGACGTGTTCTCTCAGAAACACGTTTAGCCTTCGGATTATTGGTGCAAAGAACACAAATCCATCCGCTATTCCCAGCTATGTTTACATTTTATTTAGTTACTGGTGTGAGAGACTTGGCTGTCGTATGACAGGGGATCCCCAAAGCACGGAGCTTGGCCTTGGATGGGGCGGAACGGAACATTACGTCGACAGGAAGATGGGGGCAGGATGGATGGAAGTGCTGATAAGGCTGACGCAGAGAGACACTTGGCTGGGCCAGCAGAAAAAAAACCAAACGGATTGATCTCAAAAACAAGTTGTTTCCCCTTCAGATTTTCCTTTGGAGCCTTTCCAAACCAATCACAGAGCGACCTCAGAGCGAGCGTTTTAACACGGCCCCTCGTTCTCTCTCGCTGTCATCCAGTAGTGTTTTTTTTTTTTAAATGTATCTACCGTCGACACTTGACACCTTTTTTCGGACAGGCGTCAATAAAAACGACTCCCTAGATTGAAGCGTTACGTTTTGTATGAAGATTAAACGTTGAACAACTATGCAATGCAATATGTGGATATGTGATGTCATTGTACAATTGGGATTAAAAAATATAAAGCAACCAACTAACCAGCCAAGGTTTTAAAAAAATAAAGATTTGTAACAAACTACTAACCACAGTTCTGTGCCTAATAAGTTAGCTTGGATCACATATAGCAGTGCTTCCCTTCTTTTATTTGCTGGTGACCCCTTAATAAAAAGATACGGTATGTGTCAATATGAGTTTAGAGCAGATCAATGGAAGAGGGATTTTCCACTTCTCTGACTTTGATGATTTATATTTGAGTTGTTAAGGCTTGAAGAAATATAACTTTAAACGTATCTTATTGTCTTCACTGGTAATCATCTCATGACCCATTTGGACTACAGCATAGGAACATCCTGAACTGTCGCCACTTCATTGGGGTTCATTTAGTGGATTTTCCCCCCCCTTTTCTTCATTCCAATACAGTCACACTTTGACACCGATTCCTTCTAAAGACACACTACCACACATTAATGTGCCTCTTTAGCTCCACTAGTTGGGAGGGTCCCAGCACGTTGATATACTGGAACAAATGCTTCCTAGTCTCTGTGGGTCTATGGTGGTCAGGCCTGTCCCCCCCCCCCTCCCCCTCCTCCCCTTCTTCCTTACCCCATTCGCAGCTGCCATCTGCACGATCACCTCGGTGGCGGCTCGGCTGAAGTAGCGGCCGTCGCTGCCCACCACCATGGTGCAGCCCTGGCGGTCCCGCAGGTCGATGGAGGACAGCACGCTCTGGATGTAGTTCTGCAGGTAGTTCTTCTTCCCCTCGAACACCGCCGTCTTCCTCCGCAGCCCGTTGGTGCCGGGCCGCTGGTCCTCGAAGGGGGCGGTTTGGACCGTCAGCACCGGGATGGGGCTCGTCTCCATCCTCCTTCTGATGGCGCCCAGCGAGGGGGGGTTGGGGGTGGGGGGGAGGGTGACGTGGAGATGGGGAGCGTGGGGGGCGCAGACGCCGATCAAAGTGAAGTTGGCTGGTCTTCGGGCCCCTGGGTCGAAGCGGCCGCGTGTGTCATGAGGAGGACACGCGGGACAAAGGTGGTCCTGGTGGGCCTTTACCGCGTGAGGGGAAGCTGTCCCACGCCGCGTAGGACAAGGGAGGGGGGGGGGGGAAGACCTGGAAAAAAAATCCCCTCCCCAATTGTATGTGGACGTCCCTCAGTAACGTTCAGCGAAACTCTCCTCTAGCTGTGAGACAACTCCCTCTTCTCCCAATACGCCTGAACAACTGACTACAGGAGGGGGGGGGGGGGGGGGAAGTAGGGAGGGCCAAAATCTTCAAGGCCCACAATCAGCTGAGCCTCTGGCCAAAAATAGACCGTTGACTGATGGCGGGAGCGGGGGGGGATTGTGTCGGGACCCTTTCTGCAACCGGACACTGCTCGTGTCTGTGCACACTGGCCGGTATGAAGGCGTAAGCTGTGACCACAGTCACACTTAAAGGTTTTAAAGGTGGGAAATCACAGCTCCTCTGTTTCTCCTGTAAAAGTAATGCGTTCTACTGTCGTTCAGCCCTCTTGCAGGATATTTATCAAGTGCGCTAGAGCGGTTGTTTTGTTGTTTTTTTAAAAGAAGAAGAAAATAATCTGTGACATTGCATTCTTCTGCTGTACGCGAGCAGGTGAGGCTGCAGCAGTCCGCGGTGCGCAGCGCTCCGAGATGCGGTGAACAGTGCCACCTTGTGGCTGGAAGAAAGAACTGAACATTTAATTTACACTAAGGGCAACTATAGAACCTTTATCTAATTGAACACATGCTTTATTGTTTCTGTTTAATTATTTATGTTATGTTTAGATTGTAATTATATTACGGATTTCTTTGTGTGAGTTTTGAATATCCAAAGATAAATACATGCACATTGCATATTTTAAATTGTAGATGAGCGATTAGAGCTGGTAACATAATCGGCTGGTTGGAAAATGTGTTTTAAGTTCTATTTTTCCCATAACTTCAGCAAAACGACTCCAAACGTATACTTAACCAGTATTTTTAATTTAATTAATAAGTAGCATGAACTATAATAATACAAAGCATGTGACTGGAGGATGTGGGCGTGTTAAAGGTTTGACTTAAATAATGAAGTATTGTTAAAGACCAACTTTCCGAACCTGACACCTGATGCATCAAGATAACACAATCTGAACATGTTCTTGACTTCTTAGAATGAATACCAGGTGGTTTGACTAGTAGGCAGGTGTTATAATAACAATAATCAAAAAGTGATTCCACTCTGCCCGGATCCCAAACTGAAAAAAATCCTTGGAACATCACAGATATTTTTCCGACATTTATTTCGACATTAATTACCAACACAAACACAACGATGGAATAAACTGCAACAAGTCTCACAAATATATATATATTACCATTCTTCTTATATAAAGACTTCTTTTAAAGACATAACTTTGAATGTCAACGCACATAAATATCATGCAATCAAAACATTTCTTTAAGAAACGAGCCACACCACCGTGTCTCCACATCCAAGACAAACCGACACCGCGACAAGGCTTCAACAGAGATGGTAGGAGAGTCTGGGGTGCTCGTTCCCTAAAGAAGGAGTGCTCAGCGCGACCGGGGCGCAGAACGGAGTCCTGGCAGCCTGCAGGAGAGTTGGAACCAAACAAGTGGCGGGGCGCGTCATGAGGTGACCGTACCCAAGGGGGCAACGAGGGCCCTGCTGCAGGCTGGGCTTCTGCAGGCAGGGTTTGCTCATGATGCTGTCAATGCTGAAGGAGCACCTCGCCTGCGGGCCAGGCTTTGGCTCGGCGGGCTGCGTTGCGCAAAGCTGCGCTCTGAAGTCTTTCGGCCCGCTGCACTTCGCGTGACTGTTCAACGTATGTGGCAAAAGGGGGTAGGAGGATGGAGGCATCATAATGCCCTCCTGGAGAGGCACGTAGCGGATGGCAGCAGCGGGCGGGGGGCTTACTTGGCCCTGCACGCAGTAGGGTTGACCGTACGGCCGGAAGCAGTTCAGGTTGGAATAGAACATAAGTCCGTCTTTGCCGAACTCGGGCTGGTTTCTCTTGAAGCGCTTCCTTCGCCGCAGGAAGCTGCCGTTGTCAAACATGTCCTCTGAAGCGGGGTCCAGGGACCAGTAGTTACCTTTGCCAGGGTTCCCCGGCTCCCTCGGGATCTTGATGAAGCAGTCGTTGAGGGAGAGGTTGTGCCTGATGGAGTTCTGCCACGCGGGGAACTTCTCTCTGTAGTAGGGGAACTTGTTGCTGATGAAGTCACAGATGCCACTCAGCGTCAGTTTCTTCACCGGGCTCTGCAGGATGGCCATGGTAATGAGGGCGATGTAAGAGTAGGGGGGCTTTACCGAGCTGCTCTGCGCCTTCCTGGACGCCGGCGCGTCTGCGCAGAAACTGTTCTCGCTCTCCCCCGAGGAGTCCGGCTCCGAGGAGTCAAATTCAGCACCGGATTCGGCCGAGGACCCGTGCCTCGTGGAGCACTCGTTTCGATAGTGGGTAGTGGGCTCATCCTCCCCCACTATGTCAATCTCATCTTCTTCCAAAGGCAAAGTAGCGTGTTGAGAAGCTTCAAACTCACTTGACAGAGTCATGTTCACCCGCAGAATGTGGAGAGACAAAAAAACCCGCGTTTAACTCAACTGAGCCTAAAGATGCATGAATAGTTTTGCCGAGCGTAAAAACCAAGAGGCCCGTATTCGTGCGTAAAGGCGCACCAACAGCCCGGCTCTTCTCAAACCTCGCGTAACGACTAGTTGCGGATAGGAGGGCTGAGGCTTTATATCCTTGGGAGACCACTGTCCTGCAGGCCAGTCCCATTGACCCTCTGGACCTATCAGAGTGGTCTCTCGCCGTGGGGCGCAAAGGAGGCAAGCTCATAGATCGGGGGAGGGGGGGGGCAGGGAGGGGTCTTGGGTATTCCTGAAGTGCGCACGGCCTACTCATGCAAAGGAAGCTCGAATTGTTGAATTCAGCAAAATATGGCAAAGATGTTTCATTCCATTTGTTGAAAACATGTCTTGAGTACTCATACATTTTCGCAATGCTGCAATACTTTGCACACATGTTACAAATATGCCTGGATCTATGTGTGTGTGTGTGTGTGTGTGTTTGCGATGAGGTTAAAGTTGCCCCCGTTGCCCCCACCCCCGATATTTTAATCATCTGATGTTACAGGACACACAACAGCACAGTCGGAGGTGGGATGTTCTTTGGAGTTTTAAACACCACGCCTATCCAGCGCTAAGAAACCAAGCGTTCCCACCCTGGGAATCCCCGCGGGTTCGTTTAGTTTGCCACCTCTGGATGCCCGCAGGTGGTGTGACCATGAAAATGGCCGTGGCAGGGCTCCCCGCGGCCTGCAGAGAAAAGGGGCAATAGTCGCCTTAACGAGGCCATCAGCATCAGAATCGAGAAGGAAACGGCTCGGCAGAACGGTGCGCTCTGGGCCAACAGGGCTCAGCTCGGCTTTACGCGCGGGATGAATGAGCGCAGCAATCCTCAAAGCAAACCCGTCTTACGGCGGATATGTGCTAAAAACCCTTCTGCGGGGACATCTCCATTGCAAATGACCACGTTGGGAAAACTCCACCTATTTCCTCACCTTACTGGGTCTGCGGTGTGAGAAGGATGGTTCTCACGTGACTGTGCTAAAGGCCGATAGAAGCCAGAGTAACAAGTAGCTGGAAACAAGAGTGGCAGGCATACGTCAAGTTTTGCGTGTCCATTGCTGCAGTGATTTAACATTTAGTCTTAAATGCAGTGGAGCTGTGTGGGCTTTGAAGCGAGGCTAGTGGGTCATTAAAACAAGTGTCAATTTAAAGGAAACCATTAAATCTCCATTGGTAGACTAGTTCTGAATCTAAGGTCAAGCATATTAACACCAGTTTCACTTTAACAGCCGAATGCCAAGATATTAGAACCAATTATATTGTATTTTTAGGAGACATAACTTTGACTGTGATATCAGAGTCCTCACCACGGTAAATCTCTTTATTATGACCATGGCCAACTGACCAGAAGCAGAAGTTTAAACAACTCTTTGTATGAATTTCATTCTAATAAAAGCGCAAATGTTCTTGTTTGTAAGGCATTTTTCACACTTTGTTGAGTATCCTGGTGAAATTACTTATAAAAAGCAATATTAGAGAATTCTCCGATTTGATATTCAGGATAAAGAAGTTTATTTTAAATACATTTAAAAATACAGATGTTAAAAGTCAGGAACCCGAATTGAGTCTACTTGTTTACAGTCCTGTAACACATTTAATGTGTGTGTAAGTCCCTTGGCACACTCGGACTCCCAACCTTAAAACATGGCAAATTTTTACAATCTTTATCCTATGAAAATATTTACATCAAAATATTTTTGCTGTTGCATCTTTGTGTGTGTGTGTGTGTGTAGACATTGTAGTGCATGTTCATAGTAGGTCTCCAGGGTGGCACTCAGCATTTAGCTCAGACACTACAGCAACGTACGCACTCTTTGATATACTATAGCTTTCAAAGCAGGTACTGGTGGATTATCACAACTTGAAACTACTGCATTGATCATCACGGTAACCAAAACCATCCACCGGCCATCTCAGGTGGGAAAGGAGTAAACGTCTGAAACACAGTTCCAAACATGGACAAAAGCCATGACTTTTTCCCCCCCCAAAACAATCCGGTTTTAATGCAAAGAGGAGAGAACCTTGGTGGCTAATTTTCCAGTGCTGGTTCCACCACTGTAGAGATGAACTGTTCCTGCAGAATGCTCTTGTCCAGGTTCCTACCTGCAGGACGAGTAAACGTAATATGCTAGTAATCGTGATGAAAGCGAGGCAACACCTTACTTTCCGTGCATTGAGTGAAACAACTTATGTATAACGTGCGCTCTAGAATTAGTAGAATATGAATTTGATGCAAAACGAATGAACTGTCTGCCTTCACGCTGGTCGGGGGAAAAGATACACGTGTGAAAGTGTGCGTGTCTTCACCTATGAAGACCAGGCGGTTGATCCGCGGGTTCTCCCCCCAAAGCTGCGGAGTCTCATTCAGGTCATACAGCTCGTGGACCCCCTGCAGCATCACTTGGTGGTCTTTACCTGCAAACGATACTATGCCCTGAAAACACAACAAGTCCCGGGTGACGAGTGACACATTAACCGAGCCTGAATGGGGCGCCTGCAACTGATTAATACCGATAATAAAGTGGCCGTTACTGATCTCTCCTGCCACCCGGGTGGCTATTGTGCCTTACTGTACCTTCAACCGAATGACAGTCATGGGTTGCCCCTCTTTGTTTTTGAACATCTTCTCCCATAGGAGATCCTGGAACAGTGGAAACCGGGTGTTTACTTCACAAAGGGCTGTATTGTGTGGGAGCTCATTTGTCATTTTGGCAAAATGGGATACAAACCTGGATGAAAACATTGAGCGCATCCTCCGAGAGATCTCCGGCCGCTTCAAACGTCACAGTTAAAATACTCTGAGGACGACATTAAATACCAGGTGAAACTGCAACCAATACATTTGAAACAAGTTATTAAAATTGTGTGGCTTTGAGAAGGAAAGCCTGCATTTTCAACCTCATTTTAAAAAATAAATAAAGACAGAATCATGAGAGAAAATCAATTTGATCGGATATTACGAGACAAAAGAAGCACATTACGGTCATCAGCCCATTTCAAAGGGTATCTGCATGATCTACATGCAATATTATATATATATATATATAAATATATCTCAACAGTACAAGTCAAAAGTAGATACATTTTCTCATTCAATGAGAAATGCAGATGTATTTTAATATCGCAGAGGCAAATTTCCAACCAAATTTGATGGAAATTGTACTTATAAACTACAACTTATAAAGTACAATGTTTCAAGTTTCAAGTATAAATCAAATTTTTTAGAAAAATATATTTTGGGGCTGTTTTTACTAATAACAAAACATATTGTCTCAGTTCACTGAAACCAGCAAAGTCATTATGAACGTGAAACAAAAGGAGTGTTTTTTACGCCCCGGCTGATGACTCCGTCAACGACGGTGTCAAAAACCACAACTCCACTCGGCACCTGAAACCTCTCTTCATCTGCCTGTACCCCCCCCCCCCCCCCCCCGCCCCCCTTCTCTCGCTCGCCTTCCCTCCCACCCACAGACACCCTTCTCTATACTTCCTTACAGCATTAAAGGGGCACTTTGTAGATATTTGGGGGGGTTTTGTGTTGGAGCGTTAAGGTTACACACTTCCTTGTCATTTGGTATAACAACAGAAAAACAGCCTCCTCATTTACATGAAAAGAGCAACACGGGGAAGAGGAGGAGGAGGAGAGGGGGGGGGGGGGGGGGAGGATCTGGAGGGACGATTGAGCTTCATGCGGGAAAGAGAACTCGGAGAAGACAGACAACAATGCCGTTATTTACCCACACAAACAACCCTCATCTCTCCTCATCCTGTGATAAAAGGTCGCGGGTTTGAAGCACAAGACGAGGCCTAATTGCCGCGAGGGGTCATTTGGTTCGATGAAAGCATTAAGATAAATGGTAAGGGACTAATCCTGGAATAAATATATTTTCCGAATTGACATCTTCATTGAAAAGAGGTGGACTTGACGGAGGCCTCTTTGGAACGACACAACAAGTTGTTTCCCCGTTCTCAGCTGACATTTAACCGCAAGTCAAATGGTGAAACATTGCTTTATATCTGGTTTCTGTGCAAAGCCGTAACTTCGAAAAGCGAAGGGCTCTCCCGCCAGTCTAGCCGACCCAGTGGGCCCAGTCTACTGAAAGTCTGGGATGCCGTGTTTGGAACCGAGACCGGGTGACAGGGAAACATCAAAAGCCTCAGTTCCACCTCCAAACAAAAACCAGAGCAGGGAGGGAGTTTTCACTCCAGTGTCACAGCCTGGGGGGATGCGAGGCACAAAGTTAGCCTCGGGAGAATGCATGCCCCTTTATCCTGGAGGAAATGACGTGTTGAAATAAATTAGCAAACAAAACTATGAGAGATGCAGGAGTGTCGGCAGTGAAAAGAATAAAACCAGACGGCGGTCGGAGCACAACAACAATACCTTGTCGAGATGCGGTCTCGTGTCTTTCACAAGTTGGAGCTTCTCAGCGAGACTTTTCCGATGAGAGAGAAACGATAAACATCACAACATATTTCAACAGTTTCATGCAGCGGGATTTCAGGATCTTCAGTAGAGAAACCGTGCTGCGTTTACTCGCTTAATTAAAGTCATTTGAATATATTTTAAAAAACTGAGCTGTAGTACGTGGAGACATGAGGGGCTGGCCCCAGCTATATCCTGGGATTTAATGGCATTTTGAAATCTAGTTGCATTTACACGCTGTGACAATAAAAGGTTTGACAGAGTGATTTGAATATTTATTATTATCAGTGTTTAAATAATGCTGCAGAGACTGCGCTCTCTTTTTCTGGCTCCTGACATTTGAGGTATTTAAAAAAATCTCATCAAATTAATGTTTTGGACTGATTTTATTTACCAGGTAGATTTTTCTTTCATTTTCAAAGGCACCCAACCCCAAAAGTATTGAACCATGTTTATTGATCACATATTTTACACAATTGTATTAAATAACTGACTGGTTGATTTTGTTTAAATGGATTTCCGACACACATTAGGACATTTCTATGTGCGGATTGTGCATCTGCAACTCATCTTTATTACGGCGTAGGATGAAAAGCACATTTTTCTAATCAAGGAGGCTTTTCTTCAGGTTACATGAAAGGAGCACCTGAAGCAACACATGCGCTCTTCCTGAAGTGTCCCTTCCCCACATCTCTCTGCCTCACAGCACAACACACTGCATGCTGTATCAGTGCTTAAAGACAACCCTGAATGGACTTTAGCGATGGCAATTAAATCCTACAAAACACTGACCATCGCCGCCAAACAAACTCCGGCCCTTGTTCTCCCCCCGTCGGACCTCCTCATCCTCCCCCCGTCTCCCCGACCTCACAAGGAGGCTAAATGCAGCGTCCAGCCGCTTGAGCCCCGTGCGCTGTTAGTGCCACACAGGCGGAGCGGCGGGGGGGGGGGGGGGTGGGGGGGGGCGCTTCAAACAGCCAGCGTGGGATGGAATAGGGGGAGGAGGGGCTCGGGACTCTCAAAGGCAGGGGGCAAAGGAGCTATCTGTTGGGACAAGGGGGTGGGGACGGGGACGGGGACGGGGGGGGGGGGGACTCCTCGGGTGCCGGTGGACACACGCGGCTCTAATCCTCCGCAGCTGGTCTCAAGAGACACTGAGCGAGGAGGGCATGTAAGGGAGCTTTAACGCCGCGGCCCGTTACATTCACATGAAAGGGTGGACACCGACTCTATTCATGAGCGCGGCATTCTGCAGGGGACACAATATGATGACCACCCTGCGGTGCAACAGGGGGGGGGGGGGGGACGCTCAATAAAAAAGGAGTGTGTTAATTAGAGGGAAACATGATGAGCAACAGTATCAAAGACCGCTGGGTACAGCGCTCGGACCGAGCAGCAACAAAGGCTGTCGACGCGGTCCAACAGGTCCAACGCGTCGGGTAGGACACATGACATCGTCATCAATACTGCAGTGAAGAAATGCCAAATACATGTTCAAGGTAATTTAAAAACAGCGTTTCCATTTAATGTTTTGTCCACTATTTATCCGTGAAAAGTAATATTCCTTCATCAAAAGTGTGAAATAAGTTAAAATCTACTTATTCAAGAAAAGGAAAAAAAGAATAAAAGGTGCTACATTCTTAATTTGACCGTGGTACCCCACTCAAACTGTAATGAGCACAGTGCTGCTTTTTTTTTTTTCTTGAGTGCACCATTATGTCATTGCCTTTTATTGTTTGTTTTAGAAATATGTGGTCATTTCTTTATGAGAAAATTAGAAACACCACTACATTACTTGTCTGTCAGAGAGCACGAGTTAATGTAACACATATATAGATATATATGTAAGTAATGTATGTATGTACATGAACCTTAAAAGGGGAAAAATGCAACTCACTTGGCTCCATCTTTACTGTCGAAGGAATGCAGATCCAGCACTTCAGAGAGGTTCACCCTGTGAAACAAGATCACTGATTATAAGTTGGCTAAAACTAACAATCAGGGTAACGGAGTACGCAGACTCGAGCTAAAAAGTTGTGCTAAGGTTTTTCCGATTAACCCCTCACTGCACGGTGGCTTTCATCTGTTCACCCTGGTCTGAACTCTGTGGGGTGGCGAGAGCAGATCCAAAACACACCCAAACCTTTGATACGCACTCCTTGTGTTAGCCAGATGCTACCGGAGTCCGACAACACGCAACATGCTAACTCAGAGGGCGCGTACTCACAAACACACATGTGCACACACATGCGTCCAACCACCCCGACGTGAAGACCCAGGGTCAAAGAGCAAAGACTTGTGGGTAACTAGACACCGTTGAAGGTTCTGTGTTTATTCAGGGTGCAGCAGTTTGTGTATGTAAACGTGTGTGTGTGTGTGTGTGTGTGTGCGCGTGTTGGAACGGCTCAATCTTTGATATAAAGATCTGAGCAGGAGCAGCATGTGCACTCAAACAAAGAAGGGAACCCTGTGCAAAGTTACATACACACACTCCACAAGAGAAACTTATTTTGTGTGTGTGTGTGTGTGTGTGTGGGGGGGGGGGGGGGGGGGGGGGACGTACCTTGACTTCTGGCTTTCTACAATCTTGACAAGACCGTTTACGGACCTAAAGTGAAAGGGGAAAACAAGTGTAACACTCAGATAATTGGACCTTGTTCCTCAAACACAAGAGGCAAAGACACAAAATACTAAGCAGTGAAGGTGTGTGCAGCCGACCTGACCGCCTCTCGGATTTGAGCGAGTTCCTCCTCATTCACCAGGTCTGTCTTGTTGATTATGGTCAGATCAGCGACGGCAATCTGCCTAAAAAGACAGCAAATACAACGTTAATTATACAAGGTTCGTGTAAATACCGCGCAATGTTCCCAAAAGCTCATCTAACGAGGCAGCGATCGCCTTTTCAACGTGTCGGGTTGGGGCGCGTTGTGAGCTTCCGTGGACAACGCGTGCCAGACTCAAATGGGAGCGGAGCGCTATGTGGTCGGGGAGGTGAAAACACCAACAAAGACAGAGAATGCAAAGGGTCGTGCAACTGGTCTTTCGTCCTCGTTGTAGTATTTGTTCAACAACAACAACAACAACAACACTACACAGCTGCTGGAAGAGAACAAACAGAGAGACACCAGGGAGACAGACAAGCTGGGTGCAGGAGTGTGGTCAACAGCAACGGCCTTTCTTACGGGGGGGGGGGGGGGGGCTAGCATGGCTCTGTCCAAACCCACCGATCAACCTCTCTTTGTCTCACTAAAGTGGATCTTTTATTCGTCTGATGCCCACATTTCTCTGTGTGGAGGCAGATCGGTATATTTCCGTCAGATTGTTGATGAAAGTAAAAAAAAAAATATATATAATAAAATGAACTCCAGCAAACATACCTGGCTGCTTCGTTGACGAGTCCGTCCGTTTTCTCCTCTGTTAGTTGCTACGGAAGGCAGAGACGATGGAAGTAACTCACACATGCAAGCAGACAATGAAAGGAAAAAGAGGATCACTCAAGCTGAGCTGAAAACTTATAAAAAGCATTCATGAAAAACATGAATAGCTGCAAATATTTTTATATATATATATATAAATATATATATATAAAAACAGCCAACACCAAATGTGACAGATAAATTGATAAAAGAAAAGCCTGTCTGTCATCTTTGTCGTGAAAGACTTTCTCAACACACGAATCCACAGGAGACGGCTTTCATTTTCCTGCCTTGTGTGTTTTGCTGCAGCCTTCTTCCAAACAGTTTAATATGTAACAGAAGAGCAGGAGGTGATAATTTGGATCATGACCCCTGGGTGTCAACCTGACATTAAACTGTCACTGCGTGCATCGTCACTGCTTCATCTCTGAAGGAACGGATGACAGAAATGTTATAAAAGGGCCTTAATAGAATGGCCACTTGTTGCTTTTTCCCCCCCCCCCTCTGTACTGAGAGACAAAGGCCTTCGGAGGGTGTGAGGCCAACTTTTAAAACCAGACAGATGAGGGGAAAGGCATGCGAGTGGATGTGACAGCCCTATTACAATGGCCACATCCCGGATATCTATTACTCCTTCACTATCAGTTATCCTCCCCTTCCCTTCGGTCGTTATTTCCTTCATCTGGTCTCCCTCCAATGAGAAGACACAGCAGCACCTACAGGCCACGCAATGTGTCACCTCAGTGAGTATGACACCTTCAAACTAGAGCCCATTATCTAGGTGTCACTTGTCCTGTTCCTTTTATATAACTCAGGGAGAGCAGGATATGTGTGGCTCCTATTCCCTCGGGAACTATCTCACAAGTCTAACAGCTTATTTTGGCCTGAGAGTCACAATGAGCCCAATGCGGTGGTTTATATCTCAGAGGCAAACGCCGCCGATGCTTTAATGCATCAATGATCTCTTTCAATGGCGAAAAGGTCTTTGATGAAATCATGTGGGATTTGTTAGGAAATTGCCAAAAAGATGTTACGTCACAATGTAACAGTTTCATTAAAAACAAAAGAGGCTCCTTGAACACCTGCTTAGTACATACCTGAAGTCCATACTTGGCGTCGACGACAGTGACGATTCCTAGGAAGAACAAAGGGATCAGTGGATCGGATGATCCCCCACAACTTGTGCACATTCTGTCATCACGATTGTCTAAAGCCTTTTCTCTGAGTTACTGTCGTCTATAAAAGCAAAAAGAGTATCATCATCATCTTGAAAACACACCGTCAGTACAAATATCTCACCATCCAAGTAGATGTCACTGCCGAGCTCTGCATCCACCCAGAACATGGAGGCCACGGCTCCTGAGGAACCACATTGAATGTATGTTGCACAGGAAGTGAACACGTTTTTAAAAAAAAATGTCAAACATGAAATTAAGTAGAGGCTATTTTTTTTACATTTAATGCACTCGTCACACAATTTTCCCTAAAAGGCATTCAAAAATAATCAAGCTTTGAAATGCGCTCCTCGGGCAAGACTGGTGATAATAAATTACATCTAAGGGAAATCTGTTCAAGAGCAGATCTTCAATATTCTTAAATGTTAAATATTTGGGAAAAATCAAATGCAATATCCAGCTGTGTCATATTGCCCATATGTTTATTATACTATTCCTATTCATTTTGGGGTTGTGTAACTTTTAGAACTGTTGCTTCATCATTCAGAAAACATTAAAAAGTGAAACACACCCATTACAATTTCCCAATTTCTTTCAAAATTTCCCAATTTCTTTCAATAAGTGACGTAGGAAAAATAAAAAAAATAATTTCACAGTGAAGTGACTAAGCTACATTTCTTTTCAAAGTTGAGGCAGAAACTATGCATGCCTTTCTCTCAGTCGGGGTGCTGTAGAGCGGATAAAACCAATATCGGAAGCTTTCAATTGTTTGTCTCCCACCGGTGCGTTTGGTTTGTTTCCATCTTTCCTGTGAAAGCGGTTATTACAAAACCCTCTGTTACCATGCCAGCCACAGCGTGTTCACATAATGCCCTTTTGTCAAACTGCCAAGCGAGAATAAGAAAGCATGGTAAATATTTGATGGCTGCGTAATGAAAACACTGCTTTTGAGTGGCGTGCTTCACACAACTCTCCCCCCGGGGAGCCTTTGTGATTGACAGCCCTGCCGCGGCCAATGACAGACCTGTCCCAGTCGATAACGAGCCTGTCTCGGGCCAATGACGCGGCGGAGGAGCGAGGACAGCCCCCCCCCCCCCCCCCCCCCGCCCCGTCTGAGCCGGCTACGCTGGTTCCGTCTGCGAGGCCAAGTGCTCTGTGAGGTGGCGTCTGCACGCGGCACTACCTCCAGACACCTGTCACTCAGCGACACGCCCCGGCTGTCCACGGGGATCACCCTGCAGCGGCCTAATATGCATTTCCCCCGTTTAAAGCTGAGAGACGAACGGACGGCTGGGTTTACAGCCGCTACAGAACGCTTCACTTCGGTTTGGGGCCCTTAGAAAGAAATCTGCTGGAGTTCAACCATCGTTGACACAAAAAAGGTGCTTTGCTCGAGTCAAAAATTGTGTGAGAGACTAAAAGCGGAGACGGTCCTAAGTCCAGACGGGACTCGGCCGACTATTAGTGGACACTTAACTCCGACATGGCTGACAACTACATAAAAGGTCATTTATACTATTTCAATTCAATTAATTGAATAACTGCTATATGGATTAAAACGAAAAAAGTACCTATACCAAAAAGCAGAAACGTTCTTTACAGTCTATTGATCAAGTTTAATGAGATCCATATTTCAGATTTATCCCACCTCTTAAAAGGGTATTTCTTTTCCTGCTGACCATTTGTGACCACGAGGGCCAGTGGTGAGAGGATATTAAGGGGCAAATACTGTCCCCAGCCCGTCCACCCTGCTGCTGTCTGACATGAGGTACAGGAGGGTCAGCTGCAGTACATCACATGTGATTTAGCTGACGCTTTTATCCAAAGCGACTTACATTTCAACCCATGACATACATTTTGCCTGGGGAGCAATTAGGGGTTAGGGGTCTTACTCAGGGACACTTCGACAAGGCACATGGAGCAGCTGGGAGCCGTACCACCTGACCACAATGAAGCTCCCTCCCTCAGGCCGGTCTCTCTCTTTCATCTTGTTACTCTTCAGGGCTGTTGGTTTTTTTAGGGAAGGATCATTAGCTTCTGATAGCTTGAACAAAATAGGATATGCTGCTTGCCAGCTGATCAAATGTCTGAGTTGTGTGCTCCAAGTGAAGCGTGAGGTGTCAACAGGAGGCAAAGCACTTTTGGAACTGTATGATCCCCAAGCCAGAGCTGGAAAAACCATACTCAAAAGACAGATCCTCAAGATAAATGCCCCCATTTAAGCTTTGCACGACGTGTGGTACCTGGATCAGCGAGTCCTGTAGTTTCCAGGAGGATGTAGTCAAACTTTCCTTTCTTCTCCATCAAGTTCTCGATGGCTTTAAAACCGTTGTCCCTGAAGAATGAATGACCAAACGCTGTGATTAAATTTATCAGATGCAAAGCTCTTTAAAAGAATATTAAAAAAAATACACTAAGTGACGTTGTCAAAGTGAAATATGAACTGAGAAGGTGTTGTAAAAACAGGAATCCAGACATACATCATCCCTTAAGCCATGACCGCTGTGTACTTACCCCTTCATCAGCAACGCAGTTCATATGTAAAAATGGTAGGCAGTAACCCAATGTGTTGAACCTTTCAATTCTTTCAGCATAGTTCCTCTACCTACTTGACAGAGCAGCAGAGGCAGCCGTTTCTCAGCTCCAGCCACTCCTCATAGAGCTCGCCGGCCTGGCTTACTGCGAGGGACTTCTCCAGGGCGCTGCCTGCAGAAAAAACACAATGACGACAGCCATTTCTACGGAAAATGCCCTGTTGCTGTTTGTTGTGCAAAGAGTTTAAAGTAAAAACACACACACACACACACACACACAAGTTGTTAAGTTGCATGCAAAGTGACTACTATGCTGCTCTCTTGTGGAAAGCCGAGTGTGTCACACGTCAATCACCAGCCCAGCAATGATGTGACGCTCATTTAGAAGCATCTTTGTTTGGGATGGACGAGAGACAAATACTACTTATGGTTTCTCTGAGGGAAAGGCCTGCTTTACCCTCGCCAAATTCATTGAGAATGACAGCAATGCGCTTGCTGTGTTGTTCCGTTAAGATGTAGTTCAGGAGTGTCGTCTTTCCAGCACCTGTGGACAAAAAATTAAAAAAAAACACACACAGGAACGATGAGTGAGCAGAAAGCGGAAGTTATGAGGGGCCGTTTAGGACTTAACTACTGAGACACTCTCACACACACTACTGAGACACTCAACACTCTCACACACTCTACTGAGACACTCAACACTCACACACACTACTGAGACACACTCACACACACTACTGAGACACTCTCACACACACTACTGAGACACTCTCACACACACTACTGAGACACTCTCACACACACTACTGAGACACTCTCACACACACTACTGAGACACTCTCACACACACTACTGAGACACTCTCACACACACTACTGAGACACTCTAACACACACTACTGAGACACTCTCACACACACTACTGAGACACTCTCACACACACTACTGAGACACTCTCACACACACTATTGAGACACTCTCATACACACTATTGAGACACTCTCATACACACTATTGAGACACTCAGACAGCATCTCACTATACAACATGAGAGCATCTCACTATACAATGTGAGAGAATCTCAGTATACAGTGTGAGAGCATCTCACTATACAATGTGAGAGAATCTCAGTATACAGTGTGAGAGCATCTCAGTATACAGTGTGAGAGAATCTCAGTTACACCGGAAGGCATCTCAGTTACACCGGAAGGCGGAAGCAAAGAGCGCTGATTTTGAACAGCGCAATGCGCCAATCATACGCGCCCTTCCTTCATATGCCTTGAAGTCCGAGCTTGCCCGTCCAAATTTATAAATACTACCATAATCAAGGGACGGAATGTCATTTTAGGACGTTTTCAGGCGAGAAATTAGGTGTTTAAGCAACATTTCGGCGGTCGGTTTGTTAACATTCAGCCATCGTAAAAAATTCCATGGAGGATGTCGGAGACGTGAGGCGTAGTTAACGGGACCACCTGATGCCCCCAGCACCGGGCGGTCAGCCTCATCTCACGCCGCAGACAGCAGCCTGTTCTCGGCCAGACTTCTGTGAAATTGACTACTTAAATTGACACCTACTACTAGGGGGATGTTGGACCGTCCTGATTTGCAATGCCCTGACGCGTATTTGTCCTCCTTTTTTCTGGAGTTGCGCTGTGAAAACTGTCGCCCCCCCCCCTCTCTGGCCGTAACGTCCGCGCCACCCCCGCTAACCTGAAACGACTTTGACACCCCTGATTTAGAGCCTCACGAAATATTGTCCTTTTTTATGGTGTTATGGATATGGTCACCCTACATTGTATCTACTTTTCCGTAGCGGAGACACGAGTGGATCTTACAATAGAAATATTCATTAATTAATATTTGGATTTTAATGTATTATTTAATCGATTATTATCCTTCGCTTTGAAGCTGATGCCCTGCTGCCGGTTTCCATGACGGTCTCCCCACAAGACCTTTAATAAAGACACGATTAGTTTTATTCCACAATGATAGACAGTACAATAAGCGCGCACACTATGGATACAGTCTAGTTTACGTATAGTTTATTAAGGTTATGAATTTAAACTCTGCTCGCAAAATAGCCATTAAACAAACACCAGTCTCAGATTAGAGGTTATGAACACTCATCCTAGTTATACTATCGTATATATAACCGCTACGGAAAAGTGGATCGAAGCGGAGCATTTCACGGATGTCTGGCCGAGAACAGGCTGCTGTCTGCGGCGTGAGATGAGGCTGATCGCCCCGTGCTGGGGGCATCAGGTGGTCCCGTTAACTACGCCTCACGTCTCCGACGTCCTCCATGGATATTTTTACGATGGCTGAATGTTAACAAACCGACCGCAGAAATGTTGCTTAAACACCTAATTTCTCGCCTGAAAACGTCCTAAAATGACATTCCGTCCCTTAAATATGGTAGTATTTATAAACTTGGACGGGCGACCGCAGACTTCAAGGCATATGAAGGAAGGGCGCGTATGATTGGCGCATTGCGCTGTTCAAAATCAGCGCTCTTTGCTTCCGCCTTCCGGTGTAACTGAGATGCCTTCCGGTGTAACTGAGATTCTCTCACACTGTATACTGAGATTCTCTCACACTGTATACTGAGATGCTCTCACACTGTATACTGAGATTCTCTCACATTGTATAGTGAGATGCTCTCATGTTGTATAGTGAGATGCTGTCTGAGTGTCTCAATAGTGTGTATGAGAGTGTCTCAGTAGTGTGTGTGAGAGTGTCTCAATAGTGTGTATGAGAGTGTCTCAGTAGTGTGTATGAGAGTGTCTCAGTAGTGTGTATGAGAGTGTCTCAATAGTGTGTGTGAGAGTGTCTCAGTAGTGTGTGTGAGAGTGTCTCAGTAGTGTGTGTGAGAGTGTCTCAGTAGTTAAGTCCTAAACGGCCCCTCATAGGAAGTGGTTGCGATGAGGCAGGCAGTGGCGGGAGGTCTCTCACCGAGGTAGCCTGTGATGATGGTCACCGGTATCTGCTCTGCAGGACGACCAGGCGGGGTGTCGATGGGCACCAACTCCGGGCAGTCGTCTTCCTCCTCCATCACCAGGCCCTCCATACCAGAAGAAACGAGCCGGACCTGAGGAAAACGGCACAGAAACACGCTCAGCACGTCAACGGCACTGAGAGGACCTGGACTAAACGGAGAGGAAAACAAATGAGTCGTACGCATCTCATATTTTAGATATATAACGTTGGTTGGATAAATGATTTGTCCTAATTAATCTAAACAACACAGAACGTCCAGTCTCTCGCCTCAGTGTCGTAGTAGTGGAAGAGTGTGTCACTGAATGAGCTCAGGCAACATGGACTTAATCTCCCCCTAAGACTTGCTTAATGCGCCACGACAGCTAAACAGACAGACTCTGCGTCATGTGCAGAGGCGATAAAGGAATTACCTGACTGTTCCTTTTATGGATGCGGATATTTAACGTTTCCACCGAATCTGATATGTCTTCTACACTGCTGTCGCTTACTGTTTGGACAGCGTGCGTCGCCGTGTAGGCCCCGTTCAGGTACTGACTTGGCGACAATGGTTCCGCTTTCCGTTACGTTGGTCGCAACAGAAAGTCCCCTGTGCTGGAAGAGGATTAAAAGTAATATTCGAGTCAACCGAAGAGGAAATTACGAATTATTACAACTTATTTCGACTGTACACCAAAACGTGTATTTTCTGTCGTTACTAGGAGCCGTTACTCGGGGCGGAGAACGTTACCGTAGTGACAAGCATCAGCCACGAGAGGGCGGCAACGGCCGGTTTATGGCGAAGCCGTTGATAATGGGAATATGCTGCCAGAAATACATTCACCACCAAATATCTGTTGTAATCCTGCAATACTTTTAATTTGGATTGCATATCGATCAAATAAAAATAAGTCTATTGAATTGGACGTTAGATAGTAGCATTCACTATGGTGAAGGTGAATTTTCATAGGTTAAACAGGTTAGACTTAGGTTGCAGAGTATTAACAAAGTTACAAAGTCCCTCGGAAATAATATACATGTTTGTTTAAATCATCTTAATGAGTGTAACTCACTTCAATTATTCAAAATGTTACAACAGGAAAGATCAGCTGTAACATTTTGTCAATTCTTTGCAGATAGATCATATAATTGTACAAGGTGTCTTTATGTTCAAAATATGCTGTGTGATGTATATAATTGATGGTCCGTATCACAACTGGTCTTGGAATAATTTGTTTTTTAGTTTTGGTTTTAAGTTTTTATCGTGGAAGGACAACTGTTAGCTTCCTATAAGCTACCCAGACTGAACATTGCAACTGCATAATTGCAATAGCTTGAAACTATTTGAGCTAAGCTATAAGCTAGTTTATTCTGCCTTAATTGATCCCTGTTAAATAAAAAACAGATTATACGTCACAAATAGGTGATAGATTTGAATGTTACAGGGGTGTCACAGTACAAAATGGCTCCTTTAAACTTTCTATATGATAATGTATTCTAAAAAGAACATGCTGAAGTAAAGGTTTATCACTGCACAAAAAAACTGTAAACAGCAAAGAAGAAGGGACACAGTTTGGTTGCAGTTGGTGAAAGAACAATGAGACACTGTTTAATTTAATACTTGTGCAATAATGTTGTTACCACTACCACTATTCCTACTGACAACTCTACGCATTCTAGTTCCCGTCCGACCGGCTCTAAACCAGAGCACATGAGTGAATGTCACCTGGTGAGATCCGGGTTGACTGCACCATCAGGCCCCCAGGTAGAGGCCCTGTCTGATAGTCAACACTGTGTCGACTTAGAGCCCAAACTGGGATAAGGATGACTTCACCCAGTAGAAAGCTGCTGTCGAGCACTGTTGCAAGACTCGCACACAAATGTAAAAAAAAAACAAAAAAACATCCCCTGCCCTGTGCAGAATGATTTTCACATGTATCTGCTAAAGTTTAACACAAGCATGTTTTGTACTAATGTTTAAAAGTGTTTGGTGAAAAGGTAAAACCCTCAGAACATTTTCACTTATAATGAATTTTTTAATGGCTTGGGGCGCTTCTGTTGTGATACATAAACAGTAGCATTTGCATATTTATTAGTTCTGGATATTCAATAAAGCAGTGGATACCCAGAAACCATCCATAGTGCTGTCCGCTGAAACCCAGAGATCCATGAGCCTTAACAAAAAATAAGGATTCTACAGTATTGTGATAAAAAGGATAGTTCAGCAAATCACGAGCTATAATTAGGTTTAATTTTACTGTTAATGTTATCTCTTTTCCATTGACTAATACAGTAATCGGTGAACATTGATAGTTCCACAAAATCCCGTTTTACTGTGTCACGTCTTGGTTCACGGCCTGCATGTGACCATTTATTGTTCTTCCATGTCTTTTCCTTGAAAAGGAAAAACAAACTGAATACAGCTTTCATTTGAAGGACAACACGGCCTCCCTCCCGTATCATTGTTTTGCTAAGCGTCAACTTTTAAAGCCTAAATGCAATCGGCAGAAGTAAATACGCCTTTTTTTTAGTAAGTGAAACTCCCGACTATGCTATTTGCAAACGTAGTTTATGACGGTTATGAGAACAAAAAAAGTTCAAAATCCTTTCAGGCTTCTGACCAAACACCTACAAATATATGTACGTCTTAAATCCTGATTTTTACGTCATAGGCAGAGAGAGAACGTGAGAGAGAGAGAGAGATAGATAGAAAGAGAGAGAGAGAGAGAGAGAGAGAGAGAGAGAGGGGGGAGATAGTGAGTAAGGGAGCGTGAGCGTTAAGCGTCCTCTCCCTCCGCGGGAATGGCTCAAATCAAATGCGGAAGTTGACACCCATGAAAGCCGCCACCACCACAACCGAGAGGCGAGTGTTGCCATGACAGTCGGGCTGTAGCGAGGCGACGCAGCGGCGCGCGTCTGTGACAGCGAGGCGGCCAGACCGCGAGAACGCGCCGGTGGAGCCCCAGCGCCGCGGAGCCCGGACCTCAGATCCCCCCCGCTCATGGCTTCCATGAGCAGCGCGGAGCGACGAGCGTTCGCCCTCAAAATAAACAGGTAAACAACAACAACAACGACGATAACACCAAAAAGAAGCGGCAGGAGAGCGCCCCGCGGGCTCGCTCCGGTTGTTTTGGTGTCAGGTTTTAGTTGAACTCTCGGTGCCTCCGCGCGGGTCCCCTTGGCAGTTGGACAGGATTTATCCGCGCGCAGCAAGCAGCCACATGTTATGAATGTTAATGCTGCAGGTTAGTGAAAATGGGGGGGGGGGCAATGCCGCCGGGAGGATTTAAAAGACACCGGTATACTTTTTCACCAACTTTTTTTTCAAAAATTACGACGGCGCACAGCTAACTTCTGGTGATAGTGGCTAAACCACGTGATCGGTCATCCGCTTCTTGTGTCATTCACAGTTAACAAGAGACAGGTCCGTGTTTTTAAACGGTGCCATTTCCTCCTCACGAGGACGCCGATTCTATATTCATGGTCTCTGATGTGATTACTTCCGGTGGTGAGCGAGGTCTGACTGGCCCTTTTGGAGCCGCTATGAATGAGGAGGGATGTGGTTCCTGCTGTGACGCTGGCCGCAGGTGTGGAGGAAGCGTGTCCGTGGACGTCCATTGTGTTCTGTGCCTCCTCTCTGAGTGCGACTCATCAAAAATATATACACTTACAGGCTACTTCCTCTGAAGGCGTGAAGCAGGTCAAACCGGTGTGCACTAGCATTGCGGATGGTGTTTGATTTGTTTTGTTAATGCATGGAGACCGCGGATGGAGTCATTTAACTGGTTTAATCCCAATTTAAATATCAGTTTCCTTGCTCCTGCAGTCTTCACACGCCCCCATGACTCTACCGTCCAAATCCAATGAAAATTCACGAAACATTTTCCGAATCCACATTGATGCACAGGTCTCCCCGAAAAGTGGTTTGAAGTAGAACTACGCTGCTAGCTGCCTTCTTGGTTCCATGCAGGGATGACATGTTTTTTTTTTTGCAGCCTGGGGAGCTCATGGATCAGCTGAGCGCCGTGCAGAGCTGAGCTCAGCTGCTGAGGGATCTTAGGTCAGTCTGAATCCAGTGATGAGCCAGCAGAGGGGCCGCTGGATGGATGCTGTAGCAAAGCAGGGGGTTGTGGAATGTGCACATAGTGTTAAACGGCACGGCCGGCAAGCGATTACGCAAGAGACGGGTTATACTCGTTGACGGGGATTTCTCAGTCACTGTTGTTGTAGTAATGAGGAAATACTGTTCTTTTAAAAAAAATGTGAAATCGCTTTTACCTTCCAAACAGCAACCGTTTAACAGATGTAGGATTCCACGATTGGAAATCTAACACAATGTGTAAACGTATCGCGTAAACTATACAAAGAGGGTAACGATACGGAACAAAGGTCTGATGGCCAGACCCGCTGACCTCGTGATTTGCGTGTCCAACACCTGTGCACTAGGACGTGTGTAATCTGTAGAAGCCACCGTATACTACACGCACCTATCGACCCAACTCCAGACTTTATGAAGTGAAACGCCCTGGATAATTGTGGCTACAGCAGCCAGATGCAAACCAACCGCTCTGACAAAGAGGAACAGGGGACGCATTTTTGGAATCAAATGTGTTACACACAGATAAACCTCTTAACAGCCAACCTCCTCTCATATCTGTGCAGTAAGACATGATTTTTTTTTTGATCCACTTCACATATCTATAGGAGCAGTTCTTCCCCCTATCCCCCTAACTCAGGATGGAGTGTGAAGGAAATCCTGCGCGCTCTGGACGCTCCAGTGTGTTCGCTTCGGGTTTCACTTCACTTTTTTGTTTTGTTTTGTTGTCTGCTCATGGCCGTTTTAAATCAGGAAATGTCTGTTTCTCAATAAGCGCTTGAAAAGGGGAATGGAAAAGCGGTGTGAGAATACGCCAGGAATTGAAAACCTCAGTTGTAGGGCAAGTGGATCGAAGGTATCTGAATCCTTGATATTCCACCTTTGTGCTTGAGGGGAGCGTAACAGGTGTGGGGACAGCTGTGCACGTGGGGCCGCAGTGTCGTTTCAATCCTCCTTAGTGGCAGGCGGACCCGGATTGAGTTGCGCCTGCTTTCTCCTCGGGGCTCTTGTTAGTGACATCTGTTGACCCTTGATGCTGCTGGTGGGGCCTTTTTGAGTGATGGTGGGGCGGGGGCGTGTCCAAACATCACATAGCTTACCTAAAGGAACCTCCGATGACTGACTTGCCGTGTATAGTTAGGGCTTTGAAAGATGTGTTTTAAAATTCCCCAGTGTCACGTGTTTCTGTCCCAGAGCAGTTTGTCTGCTGTGTTTACGCGTGCCTCCCTCTGACAGGAAGCTGAGTCGTGATGATGCTGATAGCAGCGAGACCCGTCCGGAGACACATGATAGCGCGAGACCCACAGTGGGGGCATCCCTTCGGTCGCACTTCCTGCTCTTGTCCCCGTGCACCGCACAACACTTTTCCTGTGTGTCAGCTTAGGGAGAGAGAAGACTTATACAAAGCAGGTGGGGGGTGGGGCGGGGGGGTTAAGGCTATAACAAGGCAAGCCGAAGGAGGGACCATGACTCCTTCAGCTTCAACATGCCGGGTGGGAGTCGCGTCATCAGGAGTGAATAAAGATAATCATGGGTAAAAATTATGAAAGATTTGGCTTTTCTGGAAGGGGGCAATGAGGGGGGGGGTAGTCAGTAAATGTAGCCATGAGATGGATTGCAACTGCAGTTTTGGAGCAGGACTCAATCAGAGGAATGCTTAAGCAGAAATGCTGACAGGAACGCTGCGTATGCACACACAGCAAGTGCAGGTCCGCCGTAAATGGCATGACGTGACAAAAATGGAGGCTTCTTTCTAAAGGGATATGGGGGTGAATGGTTTTCACTGGGGGGGCACTTCTTAATAATGACTCATCCTTTTGAGAAGTGCTTCTTGAGCGTGATGTAGTGTAGCCATAATGTCAAAGGAACATAAAACAGCTGTTTAGCAGCTGGTGGTACTCCCATTAAATGGCTCGGCAGCGTGCCGTCAGTCAGCATTACTAGCAGATCAGAGGTGTGTTTGATGGCTCGTACTTGAAGTAATGCGGTCAAACCGCAAAGCTGCTTCATCAGTGCTTCAATGTTTTTTTTTGTTTAATTGGAGAAATTGTCTTTTCTAGACAGGATGATGTGATGAGCACGCTGGACATGAGGCCTATTCCTGGTCTGGCCAATCTAACATGTTGTTTGATTGGCCTCTCCAGGTTGTAATTGATGTGCCTGATATGAAATGTGATCTCAGTGTTTTCCCTACCATCATATCAGGGAGGGTGCCCCGCCCTAGTCAGCCCGACTTCATAGCTGGAGTCTGAGGTCGCTTGTAATTCCCGGGTAGCAGTTGCGTAAGAGAAATCCTCATCAGTGTTGATCAGCTATTCTCTCCGCATCTCAAAGACAAACCCTTCTGGCATCAGGCTTTCATGATCAGCCAGGAAAACGATACCTTAATATCAATTCAAAGGTCCGACTACAGAGCGGGAGTATTTATTGAGATTCTGTAATAATAATGTAATAAGAAATGTATTAATAATGTAATCATGGGGGCTTTGGCTTGTGTGGCATCGTGACTCCAGTATGAACACAAGAAGCCAGGTTACAACATGCACCCAAACGCCTCGGGGTAGCCTGGCTACCGTAAACCTGCGTGTGCATGCCGCACGTTGCAGGGTGGATTTTTAGTGATTACAGCACTACATTATTTTCTGTTGTAATAAATAATATCCTTCAAGATGACCAAGATGATGTTGTGATTATAGGTGCTGCACTGCCAGTTGATAACTGGTGCTTTTTGGAAAATAACACTGTGTGTCTACAGCACACAGTGTGATCTCACCCTGTGATGAAACTCAAAGTGTTCCTATTACTGTGCTGTAGGTATATACATCTTGGCCTCTCATTTGGAATTGTGCGTGCAAGATGCATTGTTCCATGGGGGAGGGGCCCGCTATGGTCATTTTTGGATATCTGACACCCTCTGACCTGGTGAGATGAACAAACCCCAGACTCTACTATCAATAGCAGCGTCTTTTACAGGCAGGGTTGGATTTGTATGAGTTGCTGAGTCTTCTTGACCTTTTGTTCTCTTATGACCTTGGAGCTTTGCAGGTACTGTTGTCATCGGAATGTTTGATCCACGACCAAGAATTCGTGACCTGTTGAGGCATGGTGCAAAAAAATGGATTATCAAGATGTCACTTCATACTTGCTCGATCATTTCTCCAAAATCCAAAGCTGTGCTTTTATTTTTTAATTTTTTTTCCTGACAAAAGCAGCTTTGGCTTTATGTAACCAACACAGGGGCCCGGTAACAAGTGTGACAGATGCTGTGCGCTGTGACGAGCTGTTCGTCCGCTTGTGGTATTAAATGATGTCTGACTCCCGCTTCCACAGCCGCCCGTCGGGGGTTTGCAAGTAAGCCGACAGAATGTGTGTAAGTGCACACAAGATCCAAGATGCAACGTGTAGGCAGAGTGATTGTACGGGCTTGGCACACATGAGCTTTGTCTCTTCAGTGGCTGTAATAAGCGGGAGGGCAACACTGGGTAGGGCATGTTTATTTTAAAAATCAAGATTTTCCAAGTTTTACATTGCCTTGGGTACAATCTCAACACGCCCATCCGCCCTCGAGCGAGGAGAGGCTCTCTTGTTCGCGTCGGGGTCAAGGTACTCGGCAGCATAGCCTCTTGTGCGTCAGAGTGAAACCAAAAAGCGGACCAAGCGGCAGTTGTCTGAGGCAGGGCTCGTAAACCTGCGGCCTGTCGGGTACCCGCTCGAGTGAGGCCCTGCCGTACGCCGTCTCTCGTGTCGACCTGAGGCTTTAGGAAGTTTTAGTTTCTCAACTACAGCCCCTTTTTTTTTTTTTTTAAGCTCCACAGACTCGTGTGTTTGACCCGGTGCATTACAGGGAGCTGCGCTTGACGAGAAATGTTGTTGTTGTTGTTGTTGTTGATGTGCAAGGCTGCCGGCAATGATGCACCACGTGTGTTGTTCCAATGATCCTGCCTCGGTGTTTGCACTGAGCGGCCTTTAGGTGTTTGCGCAGGAAGTACCTGCCACGCCACCTCGTTCCATGTCTGCTCAGTGAGTCATGTCGGGGTGTAGTGTTCGGTGTGGCGAGGACAACGTGCAGAAGGTCAACAGGCACACGAGCTGCAGTTGCATAACGCAACCCTTGTTGCAAGTGCTGAAAGAGTTAAGCCACTGGCCAACACACCTGTGTGTGTGTGTTCATTGTGGAAATCGGCATGCTTATATGTGATGTAATATGTTTTTTGTTTTCATGATTTCCTGATTTAAAGACCATGTTTTTCTTTTCAGTGGACGTGTAATTGGCAGTGGAGCAGCCACACGTGGACTTTGCTCTTTGTGTCACTTTGTGTACTGCTCTCCCACCCATGCTTTAATCGCTCCTGGTATGCAGTTATTGCATTGACTCAGCATGTTTTGCGATCGACAGAAGGGGGGCGGGAGGGGGGGTCATGGCAAAAAGCATTATGAGCCCAATGTGCACGGATCACAGACTCGAATAGGGAGCGAGGTGCTCATCAGTCTGCCCCTCCTCTGAGTGATCGATACAAAGCAGCTTTTATTCCTGGAAAGCGAGCGGCTCCGGGTTGATCTGTTGGTCGTGATCGGTGTTTTTACATGTTTGCATCAAGCTCCCAGACTTTTGAACGTGCCCCGTGAGTCTGCAGCCTCGGTGGAGTCCGACCTGCTGGCAGTCCCCCGTCGGTTATTGGTTTGTGTTGGTAATTAGTAACAGGGCTGTCTTAACAATGGCCCGTGGGGACTCGATCAACCCATGAGGTTTGCCACAGGGGGAGCAGTCGGGAATGTGACCCATTTACTCAAGTCTTCGCCCTCTAATTCTCCCCCGTGTGGCAATATCCCAGCAAACTGTTTTTGACACTCGCACGAACAGAAAGGCGAGTGAGCGTGAGCGATTTCTTTTAAAACACAACGCGCAAATAGACCCCACATAGTAAACACAAGCGCGCGCACACACACGCACACGCACGCACACGCACGCATGTGCACACAAAACCTGGCCTTTCATCGCCGAACCGTGTGGAATAAAGCGCTCTTTGTGCGGTTTTGAAGGGCTCAAATGATCTGGTATATTAATTGCAAAGGAGTAGACGGTGCGTGGAGATGAAATGTGGCCAACAAATTGGAACACTTGCTTTGTTATTGCCCTCCTGTGTTCCGTTGTGGGCGACTACAGGCAAGGCGCACACACACACACACACACACACACACACACACACACACCATCCCCAATAGCCAAATACATTTGAATACCCCTCCATTCCTGCGTCATGTTGATTTTCTGCCCAGATTGACACTTAAATCACAGCCTCACAAAGCCTTCACCCAGCCAGCAGGGGATGCGTCTCTGTACAGCGCAAACAGTCGTTTGAATGGGATCTCTGCGACCCCCCCCCCCCCCCCATTTCAACCTAATCTGAGAAGGAACAATGGTGATATTGCTGCTGCACCTCTCATTAAGACGCTCCGTGTTCATGCATGTTGGTCAAACAGCTAGATATTTTAACGTTTTAAAAATAAGAAAATCCAGTAGCCCACAAATGCGATATGTAACTGCTGGTGTTGTCACTAGTATCCGCTGCCTGCTGTGCATAAAAGTGTCTGAATTTTCGGTGTGTTTTTGTTGTACAGGCACTCTTCTGCAGAGATCAGACGACACTTCAGTGGGACCCAGGGCTCTCAACACAGCCGAACCAGCTCCAACGCTTCGGCCTCGGTGTGCCTCAATGTGGTGAGCGCCCCTCTAAGACAACGCGCATGGCTTTTTAAAATGGATTCGTTCAGCTCCGAGTCACATAATCCCAGTTATGTTCATTTCATGATTCACAGCTACCTAGATTAAAAAAAAAAGTCCACTTCGCTGTCATATAGTGCAAGTTACTTTTGCAAAAACATCCTTCCGCATTTCTACCACAGAGCTGAGATCATTTTGAGGAATATTTCTTCCTCTTACGGTAGATGAAATGAGGACTTAGTCCCGGTTTAACACTCTTTAAAAAAAATACTGGGACACTGCCTGTAACCCACAACTTCTTAAGTTTCTGCAGAAAATGATATAATGAATACGGGTAGAAGGTTTGCCTCTTTAGTTGAAGCCTATTAGACAGTTGCTGAGTGATTCTCTCTCTCTCTCTTTCAAGCCGACAGAGTGATGCACAGTAATCCTTAGCAGGGATTTGTTCCCACTCCGCTCCCAGTCGCTCAGCGGTACCCTCTGAACTTCTGTCTCTGCCTCCCAGATTCAACCATTTTTCTGTCAGTCTTCCTGCCTTTCTTTTCTAGTCCTTTTCCCCCCCCCTCCCACCCCCCTATACATTTCTTCTCTCTCTCCACCGCCCTGCATCTCCCTCACTTTGAGTTTTCCAAAGGGCTCAGGCGCTAAGTCTCCTACCATGTGTGTGTGTGTGTGTGTGCGCGTGGCCAACTGAGCCGAGGGCCCTTCCAGATACTTAGCCAGCGGTGATCCTTGAGCTCGTTGGCTGCCGGGGGTTTTGAGGAGGAGCACCGGAAACCTGTCCGTCCCGCCCCGGGCCCTCTGCATGCAACGCGGGTTAATCTCTAACCTGCTCGGGATGTGGGTCAGCGCCTTGGCTACCGACGGACACTGGTCGGGGCCTGCTGACCTCGCGGCTTACGCTGGCGATTCTTTAATATGGCCGGATTTGGGAACGCCGGAGAGCGGTTTTAATAACATAATCCCATGATAGTTTCCCATTATTCAGCTGTCTCGTCTGGCAGGCGGGTGAGGGAGAGATGTTGGTTGAGAGGAGGAGGCGGGGCGGGGCGGAGGAGTGGAGGATGACTTGTCGATTATCATGATTCTCCTTCTGGTTTACTCTTCTGCTATTTTTATGCCCTAAATTTGAGGAATGTTGATTAACCGGTGTCGTCGGTTTCATAAGCAAATTGCATGTGTGCATAAGCAACATCCATGTGTGTGTGTGTGTGTGTGTGTGTGCATGTGTGTGTGTCTGTAGTTTCTGTTCCCGTCTGTTGAAACCTGGGTTGATGGAGGGACGCCTCGCTTGATGTCACTTCCTCTAATGCCTTGCGGTTTCCCCCTCCTTCAGCTCTAAACGGCAAGACAAACCTACACAAAGTTTTGACAGCAATTTGAGGCTCAGCTTCTGCTTGAAGCTTTAAACACCTCTTCCTCTTTTTTGTGATTCCCTCCCAGACCTCCTGGAGTTGTTGGTTTCTAGGAAAATGAGAATCGATTCCAAAAGGATCCGTGCTCTGCGCTGGGGTTTAGTTTTAGCTGAAAGTATTGAGCGTCGGTAGTTGCGCGCACACACACACACACACACACACTCACACACACACACACAGTGGAAGGTTCCCGTTTCCGCACAGGGGCCATTTTGTTCGCTTCCTTTTTCATGATTCGTTTTTTGCGATTTGCTCACGGTAAGTTTCTAATCTGCTAACGCACGCGGCTGCTGTTTGGAGACACTTGAGATTATCGATTAACTTGATTGATTGACTTAAATGTTGTTGTTGAGGTCAAACGGGGCAGTTTTTGTCACGAATACTTTACATGTCTTTTTTCCCTCCTTGCTCGTCTTCGCCGATGCAGATTGAGAACACTGGCGTTTTTAAAGTTATTGTCTTCAACTAACTGGATGATCCAATTGTGATAGTGGAGATGGATTTTAAGTCGAGTGGACCTTGTTTTATTATTTATCGTTGCATTTGTCTGCACAGGATTGTAACGGTTGTACATAGTTCTTTTCCTGCAAGGAAGCGTTGCAATCTCAATTCTCAGAAAAATACAGTGGTCGCAAAGGCACCATTTAAAATGAATAGTAACCGGAAAGAAGCTAGTGCCTCTGTTGTTTCTCACGAGCGACTCTCGCTGATCAGAGGCATGAATAGATTTGCATTCATTGGTTTTGGTTGGCCTCCATACGAGGGAAGAAAAAGAGGCCATGCGCCGATGATTGTTTGAACTCTGCACGCATGGAGAAGACGCTGTTGAAGATCACGCCTCCTCTTGAGAAAGAGCAGGGGGAGCTTCGTGTGCCTATTGTAGACCCCATCATTCAGCATGGTAATGATACCGTTTTTCCATCTGGCCGTCATGCACCTTCTTACTTATACTTACCCATGTAGCAGAGACAAATATCCCTCGAGGGCAGTTGATGTGCAAAAACATGTCTGTAGGCAAATGGAATTTGCTCTGCTTTTGAGCACTGCAGTGACTCGCCTTGTTGCTTCAGTTACAGCTACCTGTCTGTCAGAGGGAAGCCTGTCCCGGTCATACACTCCATCTTGCCCTCTCTCTCTGTACACACAACGTCAGTCTTTCACAAACAACCTGTTTGCCGTGCAAATGTTTCCTGTGTGGGGACGGTTTGCACCCTAAAGACCACACGTCCATTCTTTTTTTACGTTAAGGGATGTTTTCTTTTTGAAAAATCGACATTTATTGACGGTTCAGGAGTCTTTCGGTATGATATTGTGACGCAAGTTCCATTCCAAGCTTTTGCCTGATTCAGCTCGACGGTGTGTGCCGACTGTGCTCAGGTTGGAGTTGTGCCCAGTTTGCACACACCTGCTCCATGACGGCTCCCAGCTCGTACTACTGGAGCCGGCTGGGTGTTATTTCTGTCAATTGTGGGGTTTTTTTTTGCCCTTTGAGTTCTCTCTACTGATGAAACGTGTGTCTGTTCTTCCCCTTTGAGGGCCAGCGGGAGTCCGTCTCATTGTGTGCATTGAGGTTTTCAACAATATCTTCTGATTCCAAGAGCCCAATGGAAATTTCAGCCCGTTTGCACTGTACATGAAAGTGAATACAGCTTTGCCTTTGATCTGTTGGAGATCTGGAGGTGGATGAGAGTTTTAGTCTAAAAATAGGTTTACAGAAAAAAATATCCTTGCTGTCATATACAGACCGTTTTTTCCAGTTCCTATTTTAGTTTGTACTCCACCCCTAGTCCCACTACAGGTATGAGGTAAAAATAGTCACGATTTAACTTGTCTGGTGCCTCCAGCACTTCTCTGTACTATATGGACTGTACAGACTAATCAATCCCCTCATAGCTTTTCATAAATACTATTTACTGTTTTATTTCTAATTCATGCTGGTTAACCCTTATAGGACGTATTGTACAATTGGTTAGTATCTTTTGAAATTAATTCTCTTGACATCTTTTATATTTTTCACTTTGGTTTCCATTTAATCAATTACCTATTTATGTTTTTCCTATACCTTTTGTTGTTATGTAATAATGCAAAAACAATGATAAGATTTCACCCAGAATAAAAATAGGTCAGAATAAGTGATTAGTGACATTCAAAAAGAAGGATAAGGCTAAATTTGTTGTTACTTAACAACACTGCTTATTCTTTGGTTGGTGCAATTTGCTTTCTGTCTAAACCACGTCTCTCACTTATCTCATTTATGTGATTTGATATGATTTCCTGGCACACAGTTAGCATTGACTCTCTTGTACCCTCCCTCCGTCCCTTCTGCAGCCTCCGTCGTATGAAGCGGTGGAGCCCTTGGACCTGGAGGAATTCTTGGTGTCACAGTTAAGAAGTGGAGACTCGGCTGTGATGCAGGAACTCGGGGACTTCCCCGATGATGACCTGAAGGTGGAGCAGGTGGAGAAGGAGTGTCGCACTGTTAGACACTCTGTCCCCGAAGATGGGTGAGTCACGGGGATTTTGATAATCCATCCTCTCTTGACTATAAAAAAGCCTCCCTGAAGGTAAAATGGAATGCTTTTAAATAGTGAAAAGAAATTCAAAACAGAGTAAGTAGCAGATATTATTCTTTTGTAATTCCTTCAATGTTGTCAGTCTAACTCTTATTTGTCCCGATACATGCAATCTAAACTCATTCAGAGCATTCACTTGTGGTTCACCCTGACCGTGAAGTACAGATTAAGATTAAGGAGGAATGTAAGGTTTCCAGTTGTCTGCGAATGTTTGCAATGCTTGTGGGTGCTACAATGTGCGTCGTCTCATCCTCCTCATGCTCATCCTTTTGTAGACTGGAGTTGGATTCACATGTGAGAGACTGCGTGAAGAGTTACATTCAGCCGTGGCTTTTGGTCTCAAGAAGGTAAACCACCTCCCACAGAAACACACGGCTACAATTCTTCGGACTCGCACTGCAGTAGGGCTGAGGTTGGCCGATGTCGTCACACGGATATTTTGACAGATACCTCAAAGCGACAAAACTGAATCTTCTGTGTCGGCGATTTAGAAATGGTGAACTAGAAATACTCCCAAGCTGCAGTATTCCAACAAAGGAGCCTACAAATACCAGCAGAAATGCCCTCTGTGGTTCTTAGCCGTCGGAGAAGTTGCACGTGCCTTTGAAATGGGGGGAAAAGGAGATCGTAGCTCTCTCGGGCCCCCTATCTGAGACTCACTCACACCATGTTGCATAAAGCTTCTGGGTTTTTTACCTGAACTGTTATCATCATTGGAAGTTCAGAGCTGTGTCCGTTGACTTGTACAGTGCCAGTCAAAAGTTTGGACACATACTATATGTTATTTATTTGTAGATTCTTATAGTAGCCCCATTTTGCTTTGATGGCATCCTTTCAATCACCTTCATGATGTATTCACCTGGAATGGATTTCAATTAATAGGTGTAAAGAGTTAATTTGTGTCATTTGTGTTGTTAATGTGTTTGAGAACATCAACCATCAATGTCGTGTGTGTGCGTGTGCGTGTAGGTGCCAGGGCGATGGCTGGAGTGCATACTCAGAGAGGGAAGGACTACACAAACTTCTTCGGAAGCAGACCTTTGAGTCCGACGTCGAACCAGACAACACGCGGAAGCCGGTAAGAAAAACACGACACCGTCAGACCATTTGGTACCCAGTAAAGAGACGAACTTGCCTGATTCAGAACGGTTTCTCCAAAGCGGGTCGTGTGCAGTGCAGCCCCTGCCCACCCACTAAAGAGGGGAAGAAGTGAACAAGTGTTCCTGTCCTTAACGATACTTAAGACCTGTCTCCTACACGTGCTGCTGTTGATTTATCACCACATTCTACAGTACACTTGCATCCTTTTCATAGGCCCCATTAAAGTAGTGTAAATACACCAGTCATGACACACTGTAATTTGTTTTAACTTTATACATTTCAAGAGACTACATGTAAAAGGAATAATAGGACATTTTGGGAGAATACACATGTTTGCATTCTGAGAAAGACGTTATAACGCCCTGACAAGTGACTATGAAATGTGAGTGAGGAGTAGGCGATGGGGTCGGGCGGGCTTTCATAGTGCTCACAACAGTGTTTTTTTTATTCCTATCCCTCTTTTCCCTGCAGCAGCTCTTTCAAGTTTGCTCTGCCCGGGCTTGGGCGGAGCTAAACCTGAATATTATTCATTCACATCTCTTGTAACCCATGTGTTGTAGCTCGACCCGCGAGGAGCTGCAAGTTTTTCAAATTGCCTGCGTCTGTCTGCGTGCCTCATTCTTTTACTTCCATCACGGTTCTCTGCCTCGGTAGTCGACTCGCATTATTACGAGCCAAGTTCCCATCCTCCCCTCCCTCCCATCTCTCCAGCTCTTTTGTCTCAGAAAGGCCCCATCCCTAGCTCCCAGCATCAGGCAGTCCCAGCCAATCCAAGTCCCAGTCAGCGTCACCCCCCTAGCCATCCCTCTCCACCAGCCACACCCCCCCCCCCCCCCACCCCTCCAAAATCACCCCATTCTTGGCAATCCTGGTTAATCACCCCAACCAAAGGGCCCTTATTACTGCCACAGGCTTCCCACGAGCTGCCTGCCAAAAAGGGAGTCAGGGAGGGGGAAGAGGCTGAGAGGACGCACTGTTGTGACGGTCCCTTGGAGCCCCGACAGGCTGAAGCTTCGACAAGGCGGAAGCTCGGTCCGTCCTTGCCAGTGGTTTGAGAGCCGGGACGTGAGAGTCATGGGTGATGGGAATGAAAGAGACAAGAAGGACGTAGAATGGGAGCAGTGAGGTTATGCAGTGCCCTGTAGCTGAGTCTGACTAATTGCACATGGGGCCACTTCCAGCCAGAGAGAGTGCTGAGGCTCCAATCAGCCTACGATAGCACACTTTAATGGTAATTTATTTCTAAAGGGGAATTAAAGGTTCTTCCCACCTCTGGATATGTTAAATATCTCTTGAGATGTTATTTTGTCTTCAAGCCACATGCTTAAAAAATGTATGTGTTGCCCTCCTTTGGGTTGGTTGGTTTATGTTAATATATGAGATTGAATATTTTTGTGGAAGGGGCTTGGGTTTGGTGGTATGTATCAATACATTGACACTCACCCAATGTACAAATTCAGTCTATTCCAAACATCGCAGCAGAAAAACAGGAGTGGAGCTCTCAGAAGCCAAAGAGCAACATAAATATTTTATATAACAGAAGACATCTTTTGTGCATTCCCCTTACTTGAAGGCGTCTGAGAGCTACATCTACATATCGCACTGCTATTTTTTTTTTTCAACCCGTCTGTGTTGTTGCTGTCAGGCCATTTATATGTAAAAAGACAAGCTGCATCTTGCAAGCTTCTTTTCAGTTTTCTATTGTTTCCGTGGGTCAGTAAGTCTCTTCGCTTCCAGCATTTGGCGGTCAGCCTGCTGGGAGGTCTGATTACTGAGGTTGATCAGCTAATGTACAATGCACTTGGATTTCAGCGTTATCATTGGACTTGTGTCACTTCACTCTCTGTATACACTGTATATAGTTATATAGTAAGTATTGTGCGTGCTCTATATTGATTAATCCTTGATCAGACAGTCATTGTCTCCCATCCCAATACAGGAACGGTCTAGACCGCGTTGATGCTTGTTAACAAGGAGGCTGCGTTTCCAATGTTGTTGGCGGCTCATAAAATGCTGTGGAAATATTCAGTGGTTGATTCTTTCGTTACACATTTTAGTTTTGGTCAATTTTGCGATGAGGCAATAATTTAATGAGGTTGTCGCCTATTGATGTCTTTTTTCCTATCTACTCAAACCCATAAATAATGGTTTAAATGGAGGGAATTTTTTTTGTTTTTTGTCCAAATATACATGAATCTAGTATGTATCCTTATCCTGCACCCAGTGTTGTTTATATCTCTCTACACAACATCCCTTTTACCCCTTAATTTCATTTTTTTTTTTTCTCCTCCCGCTCACATTTCATTGCCCAAATATTTTTTTCTCTGTCCTCCCCCACCCCCAACCCCTGACCCTCTCCTTATGTCTTTGCCCCCAGGTCAAGTCTCCAACACTAGAGGGGCTGAGTAATGACTCTGGCCGCACACTGACGTCCTCCGACTTTAACTTGCGGTGTTTGACCCCGGACCAAAGGGTGGAGGGCCTGCTGGCCTTCAGCAGCCACGAGGAGCTGGACCGCATCAACCAGGAGGCCCGTCATGGGAACAGACACCCGGAGCTGTTTGCTCTCTACCCACCGGCGGACGAGGTGAGATACAAGGAGAGTTAATACTCTTGATGAAGTGGATGCATGCTCATTGGTCCATCACTGTTTGGGAGGAATACGCACCAAGAGGCCGACAGATGTGAGTGTCAGTACAACAAGTTATTCAAGTCCTGCAACTCCTCTCCTATATGATGCTTTAGTCCCCAAATGGGATAGGAGGTGTCTCTGGTTTCTTTATATACAGTCAATCATTATCTTTGGCACATGCAGACAAGTCGATAGATCCACTATCATATTTTTAAGATAATACTTAATTGTCTGATTAGACAAATCAAGCTAATTTGAGGCATCCCATCGATCCCTGAGAAATTTTTATTTTTTGACTTTCTGACATTTTATCTACTAAATGATCAACAAGAAAGTGTCTTTAGATTTTTCTATTATGACATGCACTTACACCTCTTCCCCTGCTTTGTTCCTTATATAAGTGGACAACAAAATTACAAAATTCCCACCATGAACACATCTAGTTTAACATCCTAAATATAACAACTTCTCAATTTAGTGTTTGCATTGTTTGAAAACGTTCTCTGCTGTTGTGCTCCAGGAAGACGCAGTGGAGATTCGGCCCATCCCCGACTGCCCCAAAGAACACACTGGAGACCGCATCCTGGTCCGATGCCAGGCCATCAAGTATGTCATACATTTTCATAAGTTAGTAGGAGAGGCGGATTTAAACAGCTGACCTAAGTGGGACAAGGAACCAACAGTTAGCGATGTTAAAGAGACATTTTGCTAAACATTTAACATACAGTACATTCTTGTCTGTCACATGTGATCGTGATTCAAAGTTTGAGTGGTTGTTTCAAAAATGCAGAAATCCCCTTCCCTCCCTCCCTTCCTCTCTCTCTCAGGGATTTTCTTTGTGTATCAATTATACTCAGTCACTCCGCATTTCACCCTTGTTCTCCCTCATTCTTCTTGCATCCTAAAGTCACCCCTCCCATCTTTTAAACCTCAGTTCAAACCTGTTGTCACTTACTGTGCTACATTTTATACAACCAGTATCTTGGTGACTGATCAAAGTAAAATGAACTCCCAGTGGCACTAAAGTTGAGTACGTTAAATACATGTCTCACTTCTTTTGTTCAACGAGTCATGTCCTTTTCCTCTCCTTTGCTTCATAGGTTTGAGATCGACATTGAGCCAATATTTGCCACTATGGCCTTGTATGACCTGAAAGAGAAGAAAAAGGTAAGAACATTTTGCTTCACAGAAGTCCTTGTCATTTCTGATGTTGATCTAAAGCATGTCGTGACTTAGTTCCTTTAAACCTGTGTAACATGTTCATCTGGCTCCATACCATACAGGGTTGGGATAAAATTAGGATCCACTTACAGTACAATAACCCCGCGGTAAATGCTAGTTTGCAGAGGCTCATTTTGTGTGTTTGTTGTGGAGACGGTCATTGTTTGGCCTACCTGGGACCAGAGGTCCTGTGTTCTCTATAATCTTTAACTTGCAGTGGTAGTGTAGTACTACTACTAGTAGAAGTTATAGTAATACAGTCCATTTACTAAAGAATAAAATGTGAACTGTCCGTCAGTGTTGGTTTATTTGTTGAAATCGCTCAAATCCTGGAGACACATTTGAGAAATGGAGAAAACATTGTCAACAGAGTTTGACGCTTGACGGGAAGTTAATGACTTTGAATAGAACCCCAAAAATGGCATCAAACTGTGATCTTGTTGACTGTGTTTCCGCCCGTGTTTTACGGTAGCTGTTGCATGCTGGGAGGTCTGGTATTTTCTTTTGGCAGTCCGCATTGAGGGATCAGTGTAATCTACAAGGTATTACGCCTTATCATCTTATAATATTTATGGCCCTGTGAGTCGTGGTGTTTTGGTTCTACAACTAATAATACTGCGCCCTATTTTTCCAGTCACCCATTTTGAGCCGCGGCCGTTTGCATGTTTTCTGTGGGTTTACACGGTTGGATGGTTTTTGGGGTGAGGGGACTGAAGGATTTATGTGGTTCTTAAGTGCTTGTGGATCTCTAAGATGCGAATGGGTTTTAGCCACTGGCCTTGTCCTCTTCTCGGCTTCTTTCCGCCAATCTGCGCGATGGACGGCTTTAAAGATGGTCCTGGGAGCCGTTGAATGCCCCATATTTTTGAAAATGGACTTCATATAAGCCGGTCTCGGGACAACACAAGCAGGATAAGCTTTCCACCGTATGGACATGTTTGCCAAAAATATCAGAGCAGTGTACATGAATGTTTTCGGTTCTGTTTCCCTGGAACGTCCATGCATAAGGGCAGCGCTGAAGTGTTGCATCGTCATTTCGCTTAAGATGAATAATCTGATCGAGTGTTTCGCTGAAGTGTGTCCCTGAGGAGGGTTTTTTTTTCTCCACATCCTGCTTGTTACATTGAGCAGAGAAAGATCCTGACTGTTAAATAGCTATGAAGTGTGTCTCTGTCTTGAGTGAAGGAGAAACCGCCGAGCCTGTTTTATCGCAGTCAGAATTGTATCAGAGTAAATGGGTCAACGGCAAAGGCCTGTATCCAACTCCTCCGTGCACTGCTTTCCTTTTCTCTGGCACCTCTGTAATATTTGATTTGTCTCTTTTGTCTTTTTTTTCCCCTCTGTTTTTCTGCTTCCCTTACTTTTGTCTCTATCTCGTGGGGATCGCGCCGCTCTGTTTGCATATTGAATCTTTTTTGTTGTTTCACATCTGTGGAATGTGCAGCAGATGTTCATATAATTCCAAATAATACTTTAGTTACTAACCATGCCTCTTTGCTCCATCAGCCAAGGTACAGACACAGGATTTGACCCAACAAGGGAGCCTGTTTATGGTTTTTGGATCAATGGATAAAAAGAATATTCTAGAGATGGTATGCAAACAGAGAAATATTTCGTCACAGTTGAAAGGGTTGCGAAATGTCCGCTTCTCTCTGGGTTGGTATTTAGTAACCTTCCTCCCGCTTACTCTCCTACAAGACCAGACGATGCCAGTTCTACTGGACTGTGACAGCAGTGCGACCACATAGCGAGCGATCGGAACTTATTCACTGACGCGGCCTCCTCGGGAAGCAGAATAGACTGCAGATAACTGCAGATCCCATTCACCTGCTGATTTGCTTTGAAAAGTTGTTAAAGGGGTCTCACGGCACCCAACACCTTTCAACACAGTAGCTAAATTGACAACATTTGAGGGGTCATGAGTGTGTCAGTTTAGAAAATGCATCAGTCTGTCAAATAGCCTGACGTGTCTGACAAACGCGTCATGGTAAAATGGGCTATTACATTCCTTGTTTCTCATTTAAAAGGAGACGTCATTAGAATTGCATCTGAACACTTTGCACTTTGTCCAGATTCATGAGGATATGAAGCATGATGCGCTGTTTAAGTCAGCTGGCTTTGATTATTGAGGGAGCCATTTCTGGGATTCCAAGAAGTCATGTGTCAGTATGAGGCGGACGCCTCCACAGCAGGCTTTGGAGAATTCTCACTCTTGCGGCAAGCGTGCCTCGTGTTGACGTGACCCGGGGGTCATTTCCGTCACAAATCCTACGCTGGAGTTTGGCTTTCTGACTTGTCAGACCGCCGTTGGCCAAATGAATGTATTTATTTTACTGAGAATACTTTGCAGAGTCTGAAATCCGATCCCAGTTACCGTTTTGAGGATTCCAGTTAACGACAGACGCAGGTTTGGCTGACCTAGCCGTCTGCTTTGGTGTGGTCAGTATAACGGCGGTCCTCTGGGACGGCAGAATGAAGCAGAGTGTTTCATGGCTTTCCAGTAAAAAGCATCACATGACACTCGCCAGGCCGGACCATGACATATGGCTGTGTTCCTAGCCCAAGGTCGATAGAGAGGAGAGTAGAGGACTATGTAAAGCCCTGTAGGCCGGATCTAACTGTCTAGTTTCATACAGTAAAGAAAAGATCACTCCCTAATTGCACACATTACTTCACTGTTTTCATCTTCAATTTTCACGGTGCTGGAAATGTTTTTTAAAATGTGTACAAAAACAAATGGATGAATTATACGTGCAATGTTTCAATCCCATTTAATAAATTGGGGTTGATGACTATCAATAAAAATCCCAAACAGATGGTATTCCAGGATCAGTGTCTACAAGCTTTTTCTAAACTTGTTTGTGTAATCTTTATTTTTGTAAAATATTATGCCTCAGAGGGAACTGCATTTGTTTTATGTCCTGATTATGGTGTCCGTAAAATATCTTCTTAACAAAATCCTTAATGGGGTGAAGAGTAAAACTTGCGTCTCCCTTCAGATATCCGAGAACTTCTACTTCGATCTGAACTCGGAACATTTGAAAAACATCTTGAAGCCTCACACTCCACACGTGGACCAGTCGACACTGGCCAGATCTGCGATCTTCTCCATCACCTACCCTTCCCCAGATATCTACCTGGTCATCAAGGTAAAAATGAAATCCATAGCCATCATTAACATATCCTACATTCAACAGTGTGTAGCAGATGTAAAAGGATCCTCCTATTTTAACCCTGGCTTTAAATATCTCAGTCCTTTTCCCAGAATTGGTTTTATATACCCTGTAATTCAGTTGAATGCTTCCTTTTATATGTCTGGCTCGTCAATATATGACTTGTGTATTTGGATCATTCTGAGCTGCTCTAATGGCCCATTGACTTCTTGTGTGTTTTTTAGATTGAAAAGGTTCTCCAGCAGGGAGAGATTGGTGACTGTGCTGACCCCTACATGACACTGAGGGAATGTGAATCTGTAAAGGTAATTAAACAGTCAAACCACCAACCCATTAAAGCACATTTTACTTCATCATGCATCAACGCCTGTCGTTGTTATATTCCTAAATTCTAAGCGGCTTCATATTTCCTTCATTCAAAAATCGTTTTGCTCCTTTTTCAGAACAAGGACAAGCTGGAGAAACTGCGAGGTCAGGCGGAGACTTTCTGCCAGAGGCTCGGTCGCTATCGCATGCCATTTGCCTGGGCAACCGTGAACATCATGGAGGTCATCTCCACTGCCACGATGGAGCGCGACGTCACCGACTCAGACAGCCTGAAAGGGGGTGTGTGCTTGTGTGTTTGTCCTAATGAGTGGGACGCCTATGGTGTGCATTTCCATGGATTGTTTATAAGCGTGTGTGTATTTATTTTTCCCAGGTAAATCCAGCAGCATTGAGCGCAGGGCGCAGTTTCCCAGGAGGAATTCTGAACGTTACAATACCCTTGATGATCAATTTTGTAACGTGTCTGCCTTCAAACCTGCCACCATCACTATCAGCACCATCTTTAAACAGGTCAGAACGCTACTTACGCACATAGAGGCAATTATTTATTTATTAAGATACAACATGCTTTTTGATGAAACATTCGGTGGGTGGGGGGGGGTGTAAAATAAGTTTCTACCTTAATGACGTCACTGTAAAAACATTGTCTGATATTGTGTATGTATTTAATGTGTGTGTGTGTGTGTTTGTTTGTTGTTTTTGTCAGGAGGGAGATCGTTTGAGTGATGAGGATTTGCTCAAGTTTTTGTCTGAAATCAAGAAAACCTCCACTCCCCAGAGAAGAGTGAAGACCATATCAGGTCAGCTCTCTCATCAAATCCACACACATACTCCGATTTTTATTTTCATTAACTGAGAGATTACATTTACATTATGGGAATTAGGTTCATCAGCTGTCTTTCAGATCATTGAGGAGATTGATTCCAGTCTTGTGTCCAACTGTTATGAAGCTAGCGCCAGTGGCCGGTTAGCTTAGCATTGCACTGTAAAAAGACTAAGTTTGCAGTTTGCTTGCTGTTTCCCCCTGTTTCTGGTCTTTATGCTAAGCTACGCTAACCGCAGGCTGCCTGTAGCTTGTAGCTACATGCATACAGGAGATAGAGTTTGTTGTCATTTTTTTTATTTTTATGTATATTGATATGGCAGATAATTCAAGTGAGATGACGGGATATAATACACATGCAGAAATTGACTGATCTTGTGTATTGTAGGTTCCATAAAACTGGACATGTCTCCAATCCATGACACGCCACTGGCATGTTTGTCCACTGAGCTCATCCCGCTGATACCGGTGGCTGAGAAAAACATTCGGCCAATCAAGGAAGTGCTCGAGTTCCCATCCAGTGAAGTGTTCGTCCCTCACAACATTTACAGGTGGGTTGGAAGGCATGATGTAACACGGCTTGGTCCCACACTGCTTTAGGCGCTGCTTCATCTTTTATATATTATTACCACAGATACACACGCTTCATACATTTTCCTTGTCAGTGAAGTGATACAGTTTCAACAAACAGGCTTAAATACAAATACCTTTTTTTTAAAAACAGCCACAGAGGTGTAAACAAGTTCCACTCACTGACGGTCTGAAAGACCAGAGGCAACATGAACCCTCATGCTGTTCTCATCACCTGAGAGCTGACACCGCTTTGCTCTTTCTAGTACTGCTTCTATTTTAGGACTTTCCATCCAGGATGTAAAAGGGCCTTGTAGTGGCAACAAAAAGGTGGCAGGTTGTGTGAGCACAGGTTTAAACAACACACAACTCTGAAATACTTTTGCATGTAACAAAACACAAGTAGCGTTGTGTGTGTTCCCTGCACGCATATTATACACTTACATTCTCTCAACATTCGTTCAGAGGTGTCTTCGGTATTTCCCTGTATTCCAGGTTTCAACAGATTAAAAAAAACAAAGGTCACGGTGAATTATTGTTTCTCTGGATTTTTGTCGTGACCAAGATTTTGCTGCTCAGATGCTTCCATCTAGTGATGTGTATTGGAACTGCTTAATTTCATATATAGAAAGGCTTTTCATTCTCATGAATTTATTAAACAGGAGGCGTCCATGGCACTTTTTCTCTCCTTGTGTCAATACAGGAACCTGCTCTACGTCTACCCCCAGAGGCTAAACTTTGTCAACAGGCTTACATCAGCGAGAAACATCAGCATCAAAATGCAGTTCAAGAGCGGCGAGGACCCGGCCTGCTCTTTGCCTGTGAGTGCTGCTGTGTTTAATCTCACACCACTGGCATTGATTTATCCTGATGGTTCCACTGGATTGGCTCATGAAATTGTGTGCATTCTGTAATTTAATTAATATAAAAATAATAACTAAATAAAAGGAAAGGTTCACAGTTGTTCCTGTCAGTCTGAACACAATAATCATTCATTATGGAGAGCTTTCCTAGTTGTAATTATTATTCTTTTCATCCAGATCATTACGTGATTACTTCCTAATGCAAGTAATTGTGAACAAATTCCTGTGTTTTCTTTTTGTCCCCCATCAATTCTCAGGTCATTTTTGGGAAATCAAGTGGCCCAGAATTTTTACAAGAGGTCTACACCGCAGTTACCTACCATAACAAGCAAGTGCACATTATCCTGTTTGTGAGAGCTTCTTTTTGAAGTATATAGAGTCTTTTTTAACTTTGTCCTATTCTTTTCTTCCTGACTCGCTGTCACACTCGTGGTGGTTTCCCCCTCCACCCTCCGCCGTCTTTATTTGGCTTCCTCTATAACTCCTTGTTCATTTGGATTTATCCTCAGGTCCCCAGACTTTTATGAGGAAGTGAAGCTGGCTCTTCCAGCACGTCTTACAGAGAGACATCACTTGCTCTTCACCTTCTACCACATCAGCTGCCAGCAGAAACAGAACCAGAGTGGCAGCTGTGAGACGCTCATTGGATACTCGGTGAGATTTTGTCCATATTTCTAAATGCACCCACAAAGAATGGTGCTGGCATGCTGATATTAGCGGTAACCTCAAAGTACTGCTGGATGGGATGATTGTCCCCAGACTCATAAAATTCGACGCTGTAGCAAATGAACTAATTTAATTCAACCATCAGAAGATGAACCTGCATTTATTCATATTAAAGTGGACTCTGCTTACAAACTATTTTGTTCTTATGTAGTGGCTGCCCATAGTGAATAATGACAGACTGCAGACGGGTCAGTTTTGTCTGCCCATTGCCTTGGAGCGACTACCTGTCAACTATTCACTGCACACGCCTGAGGTAAACGCACCCATTTAACATTGATGTAGACGTTTTAGACATATGTTCTTCATGTCAACATCTTGCTTGTGTATGTCAAGTATTCGTTAATGTTTATTGGCATATTAAAGACTGAGTACAGACATGGAGGAGAGTAAATAGTTACATTTCCTGTGTCTCTGCTGTGTAGAAACTTCCTCTCCAGTCTCCTCCGGTCAAGTGGATGGAGGGTCACAAAGGGATTTTTAACCTCGAGCTCCAAGCTGTTTCATCAGTACACACACAGGTAAGGAGTGGTTGCACACAACAACACATTAACTGTTTTTTTTCTCTTTCAATTTTAGTCTATCCTGCACAGACTTAGTCCAAACATACAAACACCATACTGTGCACACGTAAGCTATCCATCCTGAGGCATCACTGACATACAGTCTTTTCACACTTGTTTCTTGGTTGGTTTCTGTGATTTACCCTATTTTATCTCTCTGCTTCCCCACCAAAGTACCAAACTGCAACAAATCATTTTTTTTCTGTACCAGGACAACCACCTGGAGCGTTTCTTCACCCTCTGTCATGCCCTGGAAGGTGGCGCAACATTTCCTCTACGAGTCAGGGAGGAGAAGATTCCAGAGAACAAGCTGGAGCATGAGCTGAAGCTCAGCATCATCTCCCTGCCCTCCTCCAGATTAGAGCCTCTGGTCCTCTTCCTCCATCTGGTGCTTGATAAACTCTTCACCCTCATCATGCAGCCCATGGTCATTGCTGGCCAGACTGGTGAGGATTTAGCTTATTTATTAAGCGTTGCTCCAGCTTCTACTGCTCCTCTGTTTTTCTGATATGGTCACCCTTGGACTCCTATTGGGCTTTATTCAATTTATTTTCAGCATTTTCTTATTGTTGGCTCAATATTAGAAATAGATAGTACATACACAAATTCATCTTCTGTCGATCATAGTAACATTTTGGATATTATTGATCTAACATTTTTGGGTGCATGTTTTATGTCCGTGTCCCACAGCCAATCTAGCCCAGATAGCCTTCGAATCAGTGGTGTCTATAGTCAACAGTCTTCATAACAGTCAGGAGCTGATCAGGGACCAGCTGGGTAGGAACAGCCTCTTGGCGACCTACCTTTACTGGGTGTTTCGTCTGCCTGATCCCCCCCGAGACATGCAGAATTCAGGTACTGAATTAACTACTTTTGAATACTAACCTACTTACCTTTTTTTTCCCCCTTTTTATATATTTTGGTGATTTTTTAATTTTTTTTTGTCTGCCCGTCAACCTGTGTTCAGATTCAGGCAGCATACCATCTGCCGAGAGCCGTTACAGTACCATGGGTCGGGCCACGGCAGCCACAGTCGGCTCTATGCTTCTCCATTCCAGAATCCGCAGCAGCAGCAACCCCGACATCCCCGCTCCACACACCTCTGCTGAAGATGCTGAGGTCAAAAGCATCCTCTGTGCCCAGGTACGGGAGTCTTCATTTTTCGGGGTGTTTGAAACAACTGAAAAAGGCTCCTAAAAATGATCCATGAAATTAGCATTGACTTAAAAAGTGTGTGACATAAATTTTAACAGTTTTCACTAAAAAGTCCATATTTTACCAGGCCAATGCACGTTTTATTCATTTGACAAACTGTGCGCACACACAGTGCAGTGCAGTATGTAAATATCCCAGCAGGCACATCCACACAAAACATGTCATTTGCTATTCATCCCCACAGCACATTAGGTATTCTATTAGGCCACAAGAAGCCCACTCTAATGAATGCATCCATCAGGTTTAATGTGATGGAAACTGTGTTTCTGTCTTCAGGGCCACAACAACCCAGGCAGCCGCATGTCCACCATTGTGGACTTAAACAACCACCAGAACTCCACAGGAAGCACCAGGCCCTCCAACAGGAAGGTAAAAAGGTTCTCCCATTTAACTTTTTACCACCATCATGACTTGTTAGTTAATACATGAATATAGTTCAGAGCAACTTGATGACTGATTTTTGCATTATTGAATATTAATTAATATATTCGGTCTAACTGAGACGTATTTAAATTTGTGAGTTATACAATCATATGTTTGCAGTGCTGCACAGTGAGATGTCCTAAAATGAGGAACTGTGGCAACGTTTGCAAAGAATGCCATCAGTCAATTTATCTCTAAAGAAATGTAATGTTTAATGTGTTTTTAATAAAGCATAGAACACTTCTACTGTAGTTTAATATAGCCAAGTTATAGCAGAGACCCGATGAAGTCCAGATTTATTAAGTATTTTAAATGAACAAAGGCTTTTCTTCTAATTATGTTTGTAGCAAATGTAGTTTAAACGGTTCTTAAATGCTGCTTAAAATCATATTCATTCTTTTACAGTGTGGATAGACTGTATGAACCTTGACATCATTAAATTAAATAATGGTATCTATAGCATAACCATATTTGTTGAATAATTCTTCTTCTTACTGCTAGCATTATGTATTGAACAACACTTTGAGCTTAAACATCCTACAGCACAGCTTAATCTAAAGAGAAAGTTCCCTGTGGTTACCACACGGTGGGAGTGTGACACTGAGAACCGCTGGAATAACGTTGACCATTTTTTCCCGTTCAAAGCTCAACAACTATTTCAAATTTGATTCATATTGATATTTGGATGATACTTGTTGAGTGTCGGTTTTACTGTTTTATGTCATTATTACCAAAGAGAGGTCGTTTTTGACCTGTGTTTGTACTTTCCGTTTTGCAGCAGTTTCATGAAGAGTTGGCCCTGCAGATGGTCGTCAGCACCGGCGTCTGCAGAGAGAACGCCTACAAATATGCCTGGTTCTTCTTTGAGCTGCTGGTCAGTGTGCTTTCAAAAAAACATCACACAGAGTGTTTTTTTTTAATTAGTACACAGCTCGAAGACAAACAGTGTTAAGCTGTATGTGGAGCATTTAAAGTATTCTCTCAAAACAACACAAGACCTCAAGGCCACACATCTAAAAATATGAATTTGGTTTTATTTTGTGGGGAACAAAGGTCTCTTTTTGAAAATCACTCTAGTTAGTAATTTATCAAGTGTCTCGACGATTTATCACCCATTTGGAGTTTTGGAAGTGTATCATCACTCACAGTCACACTCCCTTCAGTTAATTTCAGGTTTATTTCTACAACCACTTCACTAAATTCACTCGCTTTCATTTAGAAAAAGCATCTTTTTTAATTTAATGAAGAATGAGATAATGATAGACATGATGATAGATATTCAAGGATCACTTAGGTTAGCTTGGGTTAACGTCAGGTTACCTGAAGAATTCTTGAATTGAATGCACATTCATCACTCTTGCTCTAAATAACTATGCACTTCCATGGTTTTCTGTTTCTGAAGATTTTGATGCATGGTTTCTCTAACAGGTGAAAAGCATGGCTCAGCACGTGTCTCTTCTCGAGAAGGACAGTGTCCCCCGGAGGGGCCGCTTCTCTGACCGGTTCAAAGATGACATCACCACAATTGTCTCAGTGGTGACGGCTGAGATTGGGACCATCCTTGTCAAGCAGCATAAGGTGAGGCATGTGATTGGGATGATGATGTGGCAGTATGTTTTGCTCATCTATTTTCCAGTCAGTCAGATTTAAAACTCTGCATCCCCGTTTCTTCTGTTCTCCTGATCTTTGGCAGAAGCCGTTTCACCCTCATGTTGCCACTGTCCTCCAACTAAGAGGGAGCTTGATTAATTATACTTGCTTCTGTGGTACCAAATGTCTGCTTTCACTGCCAGATGCCTGGCAAGATCCGCTAGGTGCAGCTTACGAATAGTTGACCTTTGTCGTTTTTAGGAAGCGGAGCAAGCGGAGAAAATCAACATCAGCCTGGCCTTCTTCCTCTATGACCTGCTGTCTCTCATGGACCGTGGATTTGTCTTTCAGCTGGTTAAAAACTACTGCAACCAGGTAGAATAAACCAAAAACATTTCAGTGTGTGTCTAAAGATATGTGCATTAAGGGAATTATTTGATGTCAAATTCTAAAAGAGACAGTCAGATAATACAGAATAGTTTTGTAAACCTCTATTTGACATACAGATGTCAGCTAAGAGTGTGTCGATGCCAACGTTGATCAGCATGCGTCTGGAGTTCCTGCGAATCCTGTGCAGTCACGAGCACTACCTCAACCTGAGTCTCTTCTTCAGCAGCCCTGGCTCTGCTCCAGCCTCACCGTGTCCATCCATCTCCTCGCAGGTTGGCCCCCTCGTTATTCAGACTTTTAGGTCAATGTTTCATCATTATCATGCGTTGCAGGTCAATTAAATAAAGGTCCCATTGCCTTTTATGTCTTTGATCGAAGAGAAAACATCTAGACAAGTACAAATAAAAGGGCCTCGGAGGAGAATTACAAAGGGGAGTTGGGGAAGTCATTCAATGAAGCAGATTTGTTGGGATTCAGTTTAAAATGAATTGTTTAAAAAAAGTGCTTTATTTTGCATTAGGGAAGAATTGTCGCCATGTTACGTTCCCGCGCTTCTCTATTTTGTCCGTCACTGCTTCATTTCCTCTCTCCATTCAGACCTCCAGCTCGTGTAGTTTCCAGGAGCAGCAGAGAATCTTGGGGCTGTTTGAGCTTTCTCAGGAATTCAAGCAGCAGCACTACCTCACCGGTCTGCTGCTCACAGAGCTCAGTGCCGCCCTAGACATGGAGTCAGAGGGGTATTAAAAGTCTTTATGTCCTTATTGCCTTGTTTTTCCAAAGCTATTCTGTCTGATTTCTTTCGAGGCACAAATTACAACATCTAAACGTACCAAAGAATGTAAATAACAGCTTATGTGCTTGAATTCTATATATATATATATATATATATATATATATATATATATATATATATATGTGTATATATACTTGTGGTCACTGGTGGATTCAATGAAACTTTGTATTTACAGGGGAAAAGTCCAGAGAAAGGCCATCAATGCCATCTCCAGCCTGCTATGTTCCCATGATCTCGACCATCGTTGTATTAAACCGGAGGTCAGAGCCAAGGTGGCTGCTCTCTACCTCTCCTTGGTGGGAATCATCATCGACTCCACCAACTATCTGGACTTTACTGGTATATGCACATGCACACACACACACAAGTGATTTCTAGTGTAATGGTGATATGGTCATTTGTGACTTTTGGTGTTGTGAACATCTGTTTTACTCAACACCGATTGTGAAATCATCGAACAGGACATTTATTAAATGCTTGCAAGTGTGGCGCAGAGTTGAAACGCATACCATTCATGATGCAAGGCTACTCTTCCCTTGGCTTTGATTTCTATAGTCTAAGGTGCCCCCTTTTTCCGAGGAGGGGTTGCTGAATCCGTTTTCAGTGGTCCCTTCCACATCACGCAGAGAGAGAGCATTGTCGTCTACGATTGAAGGAGATGGAAAAGAACACCTAGTTGACTTGAGCAGCTCTACATTGGTCACCAGGGAAAGATAGCATTGCCATTCATGATTAGAAAGATGGGAGAGAACACTTGTTTACACCTAAACAATACACTTTGTAAAATGACGTCCTGGGATACTGTCCTGATCCTGAACACACCATGTCCCAGTTCAAGAGGTGACAGACCTTCTGTCCACTCACTCTGAACCTTATTTGAATTTTCCCAACAACATCTTTTTTACTGTTTGTTGTGTATTGTGTTGTGGTATGAACTAGTTGATCCAGTATGTGCCTAATTCCTTTTGAACTGTGGTAAAGACTTTATAGCGGCATAAGTTCTTCACAGTAAACGCTGTGATTTAAATCCGGTTTGCTCCAGCCCGCTCTTCTCATGCATGTGTGACCCCTGTTGTTCTCCGTAGTTTCTGACACGCGCGGTGGGAAAAACAAGACTGGCGGAACGGAGGATGACCTTGAAAATGTCCCCCCTATCAATCAGTCTGTTGCCATGGCGATTGCCGGAAACCCCTTCAACACACTGGGACGAAATGCACTCGTCTCCATGGCATCCATGGTAAAATTCTTAAATAAATCTCTGATGATAAATTGATAACTTATTTAATTTAACTTTTTATTATTTTCAAAAAGTGTGTGTGATTGTGTCTGAGTATTCTAACTCGTAACCGGTGAGCTACACTGGGGTAGATTGATTGGCTGTCAGAGTCACATATACACTTCATCCATCCTGAAAAATCACACACACACACACACACACACACATCTGCGGGAGATGGTTTATGGGAAGCCATCGCCATCATAAGTGAACAGGGCCGTCCTCCTTGACAAACACATCCATCAAGTGTAGCTACAGCAACAACACAGGCACTAAAACTGAACGCTGCCATTCTCTCTGTCTCTTGCTCTGCTTCTCTCCAGGAGATCTATCGGTCCTTTGTAGGTTATTACATGAAGTGCTGTTGTGGGAAAAAACAGTTTTTTTCACAACTGAGCCATTGGCCTGGTATCCATCAAAAATCCAAACATGACACTTGTTCCACATTTTAAGGGCAGTTTCCTCTGAAACAATGTCAGAAACGTGTTTTCACAATAAGATTTATTTTTAAATAAAGAACCGTTGTTCTTGATTATATGCCACAAATCTTGAATGTTGGTTCTGGTGAGCTTCACTTGGCTCCGCCATGAAACGGAGACCTGGAAACCTGCTTCGAGGTGGGACACCAGAGCTCTAGGAAGTTAATGGCTACATTCATCAAATCTGCCACACGGTGAAGCAGCAGTAGCCCTCTATCGAAGTGATTCATTCATCACAGGAATGAAGGTAAATTAATCTGCAGTAGATTTAACGTCTAATAGGATGGGGAAAAGAACCATACTTCACTAAAGCCTGTGTGGAAAGAAGTGGCCAGCGATGTTTGTGGTTTACAAAAGCTTGGGAATAATACACCTGTACATTGTTGCCTACACTTGTTCTAAATGCTTTATGATTGAGTGAGGGAAGCGGGGGACCACCACTGACCGCGTTATGGATGTGTTTCTTTGGGACAGTCGGCTAGTTCATTGTGCTGTAAAGCATCTCCGTTAAAGCATTTCCCCAGCTGTCTATATATATATATATATATAAAATCTACCTACCATTAAAATACATTTTGAGTTTTTAAAATTTTAGTTTTGTGTTCTGCACGCCTTTCCTTTTTTCTAACTTGTTGGTGTACACACTGCAGATGCATGTGTCCTTTGCGTTCAGTGAGAGCTTCTGGATACTGTGTCACACTTTGTGTCTCGCTGCTCTTCCCAGCAAGGTAAATCCGTAGCCACCCTGGCTGCTGACACCAGTCGCCACCTGTTGGCGTGTTTCTTGTGGGTGATGAAGAACGCCGATAGGAGCCTGATCCAGCGCTGGACTGTAGACATGCCTCACTCGCAGCTCAACAAGCTGCTGGAACTGCTCACTATCTGCGTGTCCTGCTTTGAGTATGGGGTCAGTTTGCACGTTTATCAACCATTCTTTGTATCCGTACAGTTGCTGGGTGTCTGTGTATAATAGACAACTTCATAAACAGGATAAATGCAAAGCGTTAAAAATAATAATAATAATTGTATGCACTTATTTGTAGCGGGTTAATATGTGCTTGCAGGGTAAACAGAGCAGTGACAAAGTGAGCACCCAGGCCTTGCAGAAATCTCAGCAGGCCAAGCTGCAGCTGGAAGAAGCCCTGCTGGGAGGAATGGGAGCCCGCGGGGAGATGATGAAACGAGTTGGAGGTGTTTTGTCGTTTCGCCTGCAATTTCTTTTCTGTCAAAATTAGATATGCATTCTCTGAAATAATTCAAAGTTTTGGACTGGAGCTACCTGGTAACATAAAATAGTGAATAGGGACAAAATATAGTGAATGTTATCAGCATTTTATAAATGTGCGGTCAGCAAGTCCCTGTAAGAACCAATTTGAAGTTGCGCAGGATGTGCTTAGGTTCGCAGGTTAGTCTGGAAACTTGTGTCTGCTCTGTGTAAGGCAGCATTTAATACTCTGTTGTTGAAGCAGCCCAGGTACTGTAAAAGTAAGCTTTAGATGTTTATTTATTTTTGGAAACAAAAAATGTAAACTAATTTCTTTTAGACCGCATTAATTGCTCTGATACAGTTAAGTCCATTACCTGTATTCAAGTAAACATGCTACTCGATTTCGTTGCTTTTGAACCCCTCGCAGGAATGGATAGGACGATGGGACACAGAGAGAATCTACGATGGAGGAAAGATCTCACTCAGTGGAGACAGACAAACGACAAACAGGACAAGTAAGTTAAAACCGGATTTCAAGATTACCAGTTTAATCAGTAACGTCATTCTTTTTTGTGCTTTATTCTCTAAATATTTTCCTTACACTCGCCGTGTTCCATCAGGACAAAAGCAGAGTTGGACCAGGAGGCTATAATCAGTGGAAACTTAGCCACAGAGGCGAACCTTATCGTGCTGGATCTGCTGGAAACCATTGTTCAGGTCACAACCTAACCCCATGCAATATCTCAACACTGTAACACAAAAAGTTAAAACATTGCAAATGTTATATAGACTGCCAATAAGGCATTTGGTAATATAATGCACTTATTATTATATAAGAGTCAAAAAATATTCAGCTTATCCAATCCAAATTATAATTAGATATATTAGAATAATGGATAATTTGAACACCAACAAAGTTCCTTATTAGGAACTTGACTAAACCCTGATCTGCTTTATTAAGACTTGCTGGAAAGCATTTGGTCCTTGCAAAGCGGAGTGTTTTTTACTCAGTGAATTACGACAAAGCAGAGTAAAAAAGTGCAGGTACATGTTTTTTTTTGCCGTGAATGAACACAAAGTTTAATGAGTTGAGCACAAAGACGGCATAATATACCATCCACTCATATGACACACAGTCTTCCAGACTTCGGTAGAGACATTTCTGTGTAGACGTCTGGTTGAAACTCATTGATTTGCTTATTTTTTTCATGTCCCCTGTCCAGGCAGTGCCATTGGCTGAGTGTAAGGACAGCGTGGTCGGCGGAGTGTTGAGGGTGTTACTTCACTCCCTCACCTGCAACCAGAGTAGCACGTTTCTCTCTCACACCTTCAGCACGCTCAGAGCGCTTGTTGTAAAGGTAATTTGACTTTGGTGTGCGTGTGTGTGTGTGTCACATGAAATTCTGGAGGGTGCGTGTTTTAACACAACCCGATCAGTGTCTAAATGAAATGTTCTTATTTACTTGTGGGGGTGGCAAACTGTTAATTCCAGCCAGAATTGTTTATGTAAATATCTGCGCGTGTCTGTATACCTGGTTAAATTTGCCTGTACGTGTGTGCAGTTTGGGGACCTAATGTTTGAGGAGGAGGCGGAGCAGTGTGCGGACCTGTGCCAGAAGGTGCTTCAGTACTGCAGCAGCCCCGTCGACGAGAACAGGAGCCAGGCCTGTGCCACCCTCTATCTCATCATGAGATACAGCTACAGCAATGCCAGCGTAAGGAGACACACACACACACACACACACACACACTAGAGGAGATGATCCTGTGCACATGGTCCAATGGGTTGTCAGGATACAAACACAAAGTAAATGTCAAGCATGTGTTACCTTCCTGTCAGATTAAACCTTATCCAACATCTAAGCTTGCAGAATAAATTGCATTCATGTCAGATCAAATGAAATGTAAGTGCACATGAGAGTTTAGAATGGCTTGCGATACATGTGCTCTTGAACACGCACAGAAGCGGGAGTCTGTCACACAACATCTCGGCCTGTCTTCTCCACTTTTCTTCTCCTGCTCGGCTTTAATGTCTTTTCCGGGTCTATTTTGAGCGTGCCGCAGAAAGTTTCTGCTGAAGGATGTGTCTCTGAATCGAGAGCACAGAAATATGTCACTGTCTCCAATGTTCCGACCCCTCTCGAACTAACGCGGCCAGACCTCTGTGCATGTGTACGTGTGCGGGAGGTTTGAGTTCATATGGGTGCGTGTGTAGGTCTCAAGAGCAGAGAACGAGAGAGTTTGACAGAGGTGGAAATCACAATAGACCCAGACGGTGTTTTTGCAGTGACGGAGGGAAATAAACGAAAGCCAGATCTGAAGGTTTAGGATTGAGTATCTTCTTTCGTTTTTTTTCTTGTACGTCGACAACTGCTGTTGCAGTCAATAGTTCCTGTGTTTACAGTCTACACTTTAATGAAAGCCAGACGCCAGCTTGTGGGAGACACACGCGCGCACACACAGAGTACAGTTTAAGGAGAGTATTTCCCATCTGCGTGCCCCAGCGTATGTTTGTTTATATGCTGTATACAGACAGAGCTGTGATCTGAATTAGCAAAGCAGCCATATGACTCACGCATTCAGAACATCCTCCCCTTCCTTTGTTAATGTTTCCCTCCATTCATCCGCTTTTTTCCTCCTCTCTGTGTGTCACACACACACACATTTTTACTCTGTCAATCTTTTACACAGTGACGCCTGACAATACCAGGTGTTGTTTTCTTCAAAAAGTGAAGAAAAAAAATCACTATTAGCAGATGCTCTTGGTCAAATCTTCTCGTTATGGAACAGTTGGAAAGAAGGAAACAGATTTTAAAAAAAGGGGCGTGTGAGAAAGAAAAGGGTAGTAAAAGACAAAGAGGGTTGCGTGTTGACATAAGCTATCATTTAATGTTGTTTTGAGCGCACATACACGCACATACGGAGTTGGAGGGCAGTGATGGGTGGTTGGGCTTTGGCTCCATGCTCAGTTGAACAGAATGGGGCCGTAGAGATGATCCATGGGTGATTATGTCTCTGCTAATGGGAGATCATTTCCCGCTTAGCTGGTCATGCTGGAGATGGATGGGACTTCACACAATCACGAGCACAGTCCCGCTCGCACACGCACACACCTCACTGCGGAGGATGTCAGTTATGGTCGACGGGTAGTGTGAAGGATGGAGAGACAAGGAAAGGGAGGTGGCAGGGGACACGACAGGTGGCGAGAGGACAGCGAAGCAGCTTACCAATTATTGTGTGGTATCCTTTTTCAGTTGAATAATAATGTATCTGTGGCAGTTGGGTTATTCTGTGTGATGTCAAATGGCAATAAATAGCTAAAATGAGCAGGGGTACGCGCGTAGTGTTTCCAATGCATGACTTGGAAAAGATTTAGACGATTTAGATTTAAATATCCTTTTAAACGTTTAACAATTACACACACGGAACAAAGTGCTGTGCGCAGGCGCTTGAAGGTCAGGTTTATAAGGAATGGAGTCAAACTGTCTGTACCGTTGAGAATAATATGTAAAAAAAAAACAAAAAAACATTAAGGCTGTTAAATGTTTAACACAGTCCCTCTCTGTCTTCGCCCAGAACTTCTCAAGAGTGAAGATGCAGGTCACGATGTCTCTGGCCTCGCTGGTGGGCAAGTCCTCAGACTTCCAGGAGGAGTACTTGCGACGCTCCCTTCGCACCATCCTGGCCTACGCAGAGGAGGACACAGAGATGCAGAACACTCTGCTGCCCTCACAGGTGTGAAACACGACGGCGTTTCATTGCCGATATTGATCGGATTGGAGCCTGACGCCTGCTTCCTGGTTCTCTTGGGCTGTGTTTTCAGGTGGATGAGCTTCTCCGTAACCTGAACAGTATTTTGTCCGACACAGTCAAAATGAGGGAGTTCCAGGAAGACCCTGAGATGCTGATGGACCTCATGTACAGGTTAGATACACCGTCAATGTTGAAAGGCTACTTCTTTGTCCCTCCTTGTCAACACTCTCTCTCTGTCCTTCCTGGCCCCCCCCCCCCCCCCCCCACTCTCTGTCATCACCCTGTGGCCTCTCTCTATGTTGTGCTGCTGGTTCCTATTTCTTTGTGGTCTGGGCTGTTTTGTCTCTATTTGGTGCCCTCACTATGGCAACCATGTGGTAGCAGTTTAGTACGATCTGGCTTTTTGAATATGCAAATGTAAACTGTGTGTGCGTGCACCAACAGATTGTGTGTCTTTGAGAACACAAAGGGGAACGGGTGGGACAAAGAGAGCATACATGTGCTGTGTGGTGATTTAGGCACTTGACCTAAACATGCTCTAATGTCACTTACGTGGGCAATTTATCACTAACCTTTCTGTTTGGGTTGTGGGCCCAGTTGCCTGGTGAGTGTTTGACGAGTGCACTGAACGAGCCGTTAGCTTTGCACACTTACCTCGACTCACCCCAACGTTTACCTCCGAGCTCCCGAACACAGGGGTCATTGACGCACGAGACATTTGGTGTCCAGATGCTTGCATTTATTTGTATGGCACAGTGACTCACCTGCTTCTTTAAATAAATTCATTCAGACCGTTTAAGATTTATTCCCATGCTGTTAGGTTAATGATTATTCTTGCGTTGCATGAGTGGAAAAATATTTTCCGTGTTTCTTTTGTTGCCTATAAAAGCCCAAAACAACCCAATTGCCAACTCACTCTCATGCACACATTTTGTTTTTTGTCTTTACTTGGCTTCTTAAAAACAGTCGTGGGGGAAAATCAAGGTTCATCTGACACAATCTATTAAGTGCAAGATTTACTTGTAAATGGGTCCATACAAAATATAGTGAATTAAACAACAACCTGCAGGTTTGAAATGGATCCTAAAACGTATGAACAAACCAAACAATATGAAGAATAGGCAAATAAGGGTTGTTTTTATTCAATAATCTATTCTTATCTTATTCATTTTTTATCTCTAATGTCTTTTTATGTTGACGTAAAAGAATATCTTCAAACAACTGTAGTTGATTAAAAAGATTCTTGGCAACATTTCATTTTACAGCTTACATTTAAGCACGTTATAATGCCTTTGCCCAGTACTCACTAAAAGAACCTGAACACATCATAACGTCATAACGCATCAAACATAACCTTTGTTCTCCTGTACATTTAAAAACCAATTGGTTGTTATGCCTGCAGCCCTTAAGAAACTTAAAAAATGTTTTCATGGATGGACAGTGTTCTTATTCTCTTGTTTATTTTGCACATTGGATTGACTGATTCTTTACTTCCGCCTTAACCAATATAACTGTTACCTAGTCAAATAAAAGAAGAAAAGAACACAACAATATCCTTCCTTCTCTTCCCTCCTCAGGATAGCGAAGGGCTACCAGACGTCTCCTGACCTCCGGCTGACCTGGCTGCAGAACATGGCAGAGAAGCACAACAACAGAAAGTGTTACACAGAGTCGGCTATGTGTCTGGTCCACGCTGCTGCCCTGGTGGCCGAGTATCTCAGCATGCTGGAAGATCACAAGTACCTTCCAATCGGCAGCGTCACCTTCCAGGTAGAAAACATGGCTATAAACACGGAGTTAGCGACGAACAAGTGATTTAAATAAAGTCTAGTCACACAAATGAAGCATTCAGTATTTGTTTGTGGTGGTTGTTTTGTTGAACAGAGGCAAACAGTCCTTCTATCACCAAACCACATCACACATCTCGTCACGGATTTCTTCCAAATTTGACTGTTTGTCCAGATGGGGGAGCTGTACTCTCAAAACGTCAACATATAAATATGGTCCCCTGGTTCCACCGCGTAGCACAGCGCCTTTGAAGTTGAAGGATTGGGGGGAAGGAATATGTTCTCCTGTGGGAGGAGAACAGACTGTTCCTCTGAACCGAAAACAAAGTTATAACCGTAACTGCTCGGCTGGGGTTATCGATGAGCTGTGTTACACAGGTTTGGCACAGAACGCTCTAACCTGCAGCAGTCAGCAGGTCATTGATTAGATGGTCATCAAATTTGTTCTATTTCCCACTGTAGGGACATCTCCTTTTAAAGTCAGCCATTGGATTGATGATTTGATTAAAAGGCTAATTGATTGATTAGCTGACGGATCTTCTCCTCAGAACATCTCCACCAATGTGCTGGAGGAGTCGGCGGTGTCTGATGACATCCTGTCCCCGGACGAGGACGGGGTGTGTTCGGGGCGCTACTTCACAGAGAGTGGCCTGGTGGGATTGTTGGAGCAGGCTGCAGAGCTCTTCAGCAACGTGAGACCATGAAGCTGCACTGATGCTTACGATCAATATGTTTAGATTGTGGTGTTTACATAGACACCTGTGGATGTATTCAAGATTCATACTAAATGCTAATCAAGTAAGGCTGACAATGTATATTTCCTATTCTGTTATTTTAAATAAGACATTACTTGCCCCACAACCTTTGATGCAATGATTTAAGTTTAAAGTTGACAATAAGAGTAATCGGAGTAACAGGAAGTAGTATAGAACAGGGATAAGGTTAATGTTGTTTCATTAATGATACATTTTGTCATACTGTTTTGGTTGTCTGTTCGATGCAAATGTTTCCTCTTTATCTATTGTGTGCGGTTACGCTAACATGCAGATGGCTCTCTCATCAGGGTTCTCTCTTCGAGACAGTGAATGAGGTCTACAAGATCATCATACCAGTCCTAGAGGCTCACAGAGATTTCAGGAAACTGTCATCCACTCATGACAAACTAAAGAGAGCCTTTGATAACATCATTCTGAAGGTAAAACTTTAACGGCACTGCAGGGTCTTGAACACATTTGAATGACTTCAAATGCTTGAAAGATGCTTAAAAAAAGACAATTAATACCATTGTTGTGCTTAGCATGAATACTATTTTTTGATGCTTCACAAAAATATCAAATATTTAATATAGCCACTTCCAAGTTGTCATTAAACATAATTAACGTAATGAGAAAAACTCTCATTGATTAGAGGGTGGTATAAAATCTCTTCATTGCCTCCCTCAAGGGCCACAAGAGGATGTTTGGAACCTATTTCCGGGTTGGGTTTTATGGGGCCAAGTTTGGCGACCTCGACGAACGGGAATTCATTTACAAGGAGCCAGGGATCACACATCTGCCCGAGATATCCCACAGGCTGGAGGTACACATGTGCAGACTGATATGCATGTCATGAATTGATGTGCAATTGAAGTGGAGATGTGGGAATGTGTTGGAATCTGATAATGACAGAGAGGTTGAACAGAATGCAAGACCCACACTCATCTGTTTTTATTGCGTGTTTAGAGAGCCTGGAGAAATTGACATTTGTTATAAAAGAGAAATAATGTCACAGAGTAATACAACGTCAGCCTCACTCTTGAATCAAATAAGTAAATGAGTTCCTCAAAGACATTGCATGCAGGTTTTTTGAATTACTTAATGAAATTGGAGTTTGTATGATATTTGCATGAAAGTAATGAGATCTATATTCTATACTAACAACACAACTTTGCTCACTCCTAGAACTTCTACAGTCAGTGTTTTGGAGAAGAAGCGTTGATAATGATCAAGGACTCTACCCCAGTGGACAGAAAACAACTCAACCCCAGCAAGGTAGATTATTGCTGCTACATCTCTATACTTTATTACCAAAATAGTAAGGATGTTATGTTACCAATAACATTTGAAAATATTTATATAAATATACATATGATGGATAAAATGTTATAAAGTTATAACTTTCAAAAAAGCATGCATCCTTAAAGTAGGAAGTGTGTGTGTGTGTGTGTGTGTGTTATATATACATATATATATATATATATGTATATATATATACATCGTGAGAATAGGGACAGATTAATATTTCTGACCTCCTTTTTACTGCGGTTTCTGTATAATTTCTTTATTTTCTTGAACATGAAGAAAAATACTTAGTGTTGTTGAAAACACAGTGAAACATGCCCAATGTATATTAACCTTTCATCTTTGATTTGATGTACTGAGGTGACTACACTTATCCGAACACTACAAACATTCAGGCTGCCTTGTGTACTGCATATATGTGATAAATGAAAGACGATGGAAGAAACTTGGTGACCCAGATAAAACCTCGAGTCCCACCTGTGGTACTCAATTAAGTCTTTTCCAATGACTGATATAGGACCTGCACACAAAACACCTGTGATACATAAAAAAAATCAGACCAAAACAGTTTGCCAGGTGTTTTACCTTTGTGTCGGTTTTCTAGCATTTATTTAAAAACGGCCCCTGAACAGTTAACTACCTCCCCTCTCCAGGCATATATCCAGATCACCTTTGTGGAGCCCTTCTTTGATGACTATGAGATGAAAGACCGGCTGACCAACTTTGAGAAGAACTTCAACCTGCGGCGCTTCATGTACACCACGCCCTTCACAAAGAGCGGGCGGCCACGGGGGGAACTCTACGAGCAGTACAAGAGGAAAACCATCCTCACCACAATGCATGCCTTCCCCTACATCAAGACCCGCATCAACGTCATCCAGAAAGAGGAGGTGAGGGTCAACGTCTTGGTGCTGTTCCTCCATCTTTTGATGTCTGCGGCAATTTATTTTGACCACGTTACCTCTCTCTTGCTTCCAGTTCGACCTGACCCCTATTGAGGTGGCCATAGAGGACATGCAGAAGAAGACTAGAGAGCTAGCAGTTGCCACACATAGAGAACAGCCGGATGCTAAGATGTTACAGATGCTGCTTCAAGGCTCTGTGGGAGCCACTGTTAACCAGGTACAATCACTGCAGAGCGACACAGTGCCGGCTCCTATTATAGCTGAAATGATCACTTCCCTCATGCGTTACCCAACGGATGGCTGTTCTCCCAGAAGGATTTCTCTTTGTATCACATAGCCCTTTTGTCCTGGAAACGTTCCTTGTTAATGTGCATTGGAAAAAAAAAAAACCCCTGAATAATTGAACCCAATTCATCTTATCACATTTACAGTTTCCATTGTAGTCACAGTGAGCAGGTGGGAGACATGACAGTGATCAAAGCCGTTACCCCGTTTCACAACCCTAATCCGTCCATTGCTTTTCGCCTGATTCAGTTAAAACGTCAATTCATGGCCCTTCTTCCCTTTCATGTTCCTGCTGCGTGGCATGCTGAACCGGAGGTCTCTTTGATCTGATAGCTTCCAGGTCCTGCCAGCCTGGTGAATGTTGGAGTAATGATGAAGCTAGCTACAGCGTCTCCGCTCCCTTCCCCTATGCTTTATCTTCTAGCGTCTAATCTGACAGGTCCCTCGCTCCAAGCCGATCGCTGTATACATAACGCTAATGCTCAGCAGCTCCGTAAACATATAACTCTTGACTGTAATCAGCACGAGGGGCTGGCTTTCTGCGTGTGTGGCTCTGCAGCTCAGACCAAGGACTGAGGCCCATGCCCAACGCGCTTATGATGCTAATCAGAGCTGTTTAACTGTGCCCGTCGTGATGCAGGCACTCTGCGAGCGTGCTGTGGTTTTATGATGAATATAAGCAAGGATAACAAGATCTCAAACTGGGCAAATGGGAGCCAAATGGGGGGTGTATGCAGTGTTAGGGGTGACATTAGCCATGCAGGAGGCCTAATCATGACTCCTTTTCTGATCTGATATCTTCCTCGTGTTCTAGTTCAGCATCACAGACTTGCATTAGACATTCAGGCAGGAAGTCGTTTTCCCCAGCATGTAAGAGGGGCATTCGCGTCCCTCCTTTGTTCACGCACTCTTGAATGCTTCCCCTCTTACCTCCGCTCTTTCCTTCCTCCACTCTGGTTTTGCCTCCTCTTTCTTTGCCTCTCTAACTCTGTTCCTTTTTTTTTTGTTTTTGTCTTCCCCCTGCCCCCCCCATTGTAGGGTCCTTTGGAGGTGGCCCAGGTCTTCCTGAATGAGATCCCAGCAGACCCGAAGCTCTTCCGTCACCACAATAAACTGCGCCTGTGTTTCAAAGAGTTTATAATGAGGTAAGTTACGATCAAAGAATCGCCACCTACTGACACCCAACCGCATCAAAGTCATTCAAAATTCAGGAAAAACGCCATACAAAACGAGAACTTTCACGGTGAGTCAAAAAACCTAAAGGAATTCACCCACTATTTTACTTAAATTAGCATTTCTAATTCCCTTTTATTGTTACCGAAGGCTGGTGCTGGCTCAGTAGGAAGAGTAGAACAATACTTCAAAGAGATTGTTGAGTCAAAAATTCGGCATCTGTGAGAAACGAATTGAAGGAGTGAAAGTCTTCTCCGAGATTCTCTATATATTCATCATCATTGGTGTCAGTGTAGGATGATAAAAGAGCATAAAAGGCAATGGTGACGGATGGAGACCGATATCCTGCTGTTTAAGAAAAGCGTCCGTCGAGATGCAGTGATGGAAATGATGATTAGATGCTAGTCAAAGAAACTAAACATACCACGTAAGGAGAGTGTGCATCATGATGCAGGATATTTCTTCATTTCCTAAATATTATTTAAGATGATAACATCCCCCAAAAGTTCATTGTTCCCAGGACATAGATATATTTTAAATATTCAAAACATAAATTATACCCGCTTTACCCCACGGCCATTAGTCTTGGGAATATGCTGACTTTGTGCAGGAGATGTGTGTATTTTGTGCAGAGGCCTGTGTGCGTCTGTTTGTATGCCTGTCCTTTCATTTTATGGACATTTGCACTTTCCCTCAAAGTAGGTTTTCATGTTTTTCCCTCATGTCACATTCCAGCTGCCTTAATTGCTACAAGCAGGTTGGCAAATACTTACTTACTCTAATTTCATAACGGGTTTTTTCCATCCAAAATCCAGCAAAGCTGGCACTTGACCCTTTGTTCGCCAATTTTCTTACCTGTAGCTTTTATGATAAGATATATAGGTTCGTATTTCCCCACTCAATTAAATATCTTCATTCACAAAGACGTAAGGCATGAGACCAAAACATTTCATCTTCTGTGCCACAACGTTCTTGGTCGCATTAAATCGCTGCAGCAACACAGATCTGAATCACAAATGCAAATTTATATTCCAATTAACTGATCTCCTCGTATGCGTGATATTGGATAAAACTACTCGCGTATTAACTTAAAACCTAATACTATTTGTTGACTTTAAATTGTTATTAGCCTGGGGTCATTTGTTCTAACTACATTTAGTTTTTTAATCTATGAAACAATCTTATGTTATGTTTCGTTTTTATTTTAACCTCAAAACAGAACTTTGTGATTTTTGGTTATGTAGAAGAAATTTGCAAAAAAGTTCTCAATAGCAATTATTATGTCCCATGTTATGACATGGGCATTGAGGGCATTATTTGGAGAGGTTGTTCTGAGCCTCACATGCTGCCGCCTGGTCTCATCTCCCCTTTTGCCAAATTTGGTTCATGTAACTCCGGTAAGATTATTTTTTTTTAAAGTCAGCACAGAAATAGAACAGAAAAACACATTAGTCTGTTGCTAGAATTAAGATATTTAAATTTTCCATGTATATCAATTCATTTAAAAAAAATTCAGAGCAAGAAGTGAGGTACAAAGCTATAATCCGTAGATGTTTCCATGGCTTAGAAAATCCTTTTTTCTTGTGAAGTGTCCTTAATGCTCATTGCCCAGCGTAATTACTGTATACTGTTACACTACGTTGCTGTTTCCATATTACCCTCTTTAAAGCCAAGAGATAAACTCAGCACATGTGTTTGCAATCATCTCCGTCCCTGTTATTTCCTGCCGACTGCTCTGTATTTTGGCAAGTATACCACAGGGAGACCCCATTCCTGCCCTCTACTTTTATTTGTTACTCATTTTTGATTTAGACATTTACCTCCGCCGCCCCCTTTTTTAACGACGTTTTGGAACAGCCTTGTGGGTCATTTACATGTTCACCCACACCCATCCGATATGGGAATCCCTTACAGCAGAGTACATGGGGGGGGAGTAGATTACCGAAAAATAGTTTTCCATAGAATACATTCAACTTTGTGTTTCTTGTTTGTTTTGTTTTTTTATCTAATGAAAGACAACACAGTCTAAAGCTAACTCCATGCTGCTCTCTGTCCGGCAGGTGTGGTGAGGCGGTTGAGAAAAATAAGCACTTGATCACATTCGACCAGAAAGAGTACCAGCAGGAGCTGAAGAAGAACTACAACCGCCTGAGGGAGAACCTGAGGCCTATGCTGGAGAGGAAGATACCCGAGCTCTATAAGCCCATCATCAGGCCTCGGCTGGAGAACAGGTAAACAAACAAAGCAACACGACCGGACACTAATGTTCTGACAAAGGGCATCGATGGAGGGGGGGGATAAATGTAATGTAATGTTTCATCACTTGTACAATTGCTGATCCAAAAGAGAAGTGAGAACAAACGGAATTGAGCAGAGATCCATTCAACAGCGAAGTATTGATAGTTGAACCAGAGCCACCGTACACAGATTGAGCGCTGAACCAATGCCACGGCCACAATGCTCCCTAAGTATTACTATTCATGTTACAATGTGTTTCCATGGCGAGTGATGAGCATGTACTTTTAAGAGGTACTTATCCCACAAATTTAGATTGTTCTATCAATTACTCAGCAATATGAAGAGCTTTTAAAATCAGTTGCTTGAGTATTCTTGATCAAATTAGCTTGGATGAGGACTTCTATTAAGCAACATGACAATACAATATAATATATTAGATGGTATAGTATTGATTATTGATAGTTTAATGGATCAAGTTAGTACCGGCCAATGTAATTGGCAATAAAATTCCTATTTTTGTGCCCTGCTCTTGGAAACCTTTCCTGTGCGTCTCTACTCCGACACCCACCTGCCCCTGACCCTCCATTCCCCTCTTTCCTCTCCTTATCTGGAGTTTTCTGTCATCCCTCATCTACTTGTCATCTCCGTCTTACAGGGATTCCTTCAAGCGTCTAAGTTTTCGCAGAGCTCCGGAGGACAACTCCTGAGATGCCACAACTTCTCCAAGAGAGAAGAGAGAGCGCTAGGGGAGAGGAAGAGGATGCTGTCACACATCCCAAAGAGGAAACGTAAAGATGACATGAAAGAAGAGAAAAGTAAAGGAGCTGCTGGTGACACCCTTTTGCTCTTATCAGCCTGCTGGAGACACATTGTGTCCACAATGGACTCAGGACTCAAGTTTGTCCAGCCGTGCTTATTAATGCCCACTTTGTATGATTTCAGGGTTGTTTGTTACAGGAGGCAAAGAGTGAATGAGCACATAAAAACACGGAGGTTGAAATCTCAAGTAAAAATGTAGCTATTGAGCATTTCACTGTAAAATCTTCAGATGCGTTGGCGCTGTTGATTTCTTTTCTTTTTTTTTAGATAGCTGCAAGTCCTAATAATGCTGCAAACAGTTCCTCTGGGTTGGTACATAAGCGGACTTAAGTTCCTCTCTGAGGCCCTTGCTGGCCCAGGGTCTGTGTGTGTGCCAATAATGCTTGTGTCCTGTGTGTATGTACATGTCCCAAAGGATGTGTGTTTATTTCGATCATGTTTGGAGGAGAGGATTTTGGTGCCATTCTGAATTCACTTGACAAATGATTCTGTTTTGTGCTAAAAGGCCTCTGAAATTCCACTGGGTGTCTATACATGAAATGTGCCGGTTAGAGCAGCAGCAGCAGGATGGGTGGATTTGTGCACTGGAAAAATAAGACACAATTTCCTGCATTAGCTCTTAAGGCCATTATTGTCTTAATTTTGTTGAATATACAGTACCTGGTCATGTAGCTAATGGAAGAGTTTAACTTATTGATGCATCTGAGGCTCTACATCACACATGGCTCATCTCTAAATACTCATTTTGTATATAGTAGATGTATTACATCAGATAGTTACAAAGATGTTTACCAAGCTATGAAAAACTATTTTGCATTGAATGGAAATGTATTTTTAGATAAGAACGGCAATAATGATTTTATTAATGATTTATTTAGTAGGCAGGATTCAGTCACTGAGTGCACTGTAACAATCTAAATGTATATTCCAGTAGTTTCAGAACCTGCTGATAGTCCAATTCCTACAATGCACAGAGTGCCAATTTGAATTCCTCCTTACTTACTTAAGAACAGAGATACTAGAAATACAACACTTTGAAAAGTGCCGCCACACAGCTGTGCTTTGCATTTTGTTCAGTCATCAAAATAGATTCCAGAGGAAAGATTTATTTCTGCTTTGCAGTATTTGATAGGGGCAACCTTATGTCCTTTTGACATCCATTAACAGCTCTCTATTTCAGTAATGTCAATGCACTTGCCATTTCCAAAGGGTGTATACACTTTAATATACATTTAAAGTTAATTGAATATTTTTCACTCTGTTTCCAGGTACAACTGTTATTTATGAGCTGTTGTGAGTATTAACTAAAAATGTATTCTTATTTTGAAATGCAGTTCATTGCTAAAATTTTGCGCTATGAGATACATTGGTGGCAATCAACATCTGGAAAATTCATTGGTGGCAATCAACATCTGGAAAATTCATCTATGTCCCTTCTGTTTTTTTTATGTGTATACCTGTTGTGTTTTAATAAATGTGGAATTTTTACTTGTCATGCATCTGTTCGGAAGAACTCAAATAAAACTTAATATATATACACATTTGTCAATACATTGTGGAGGGAGTATTTTAAAAAGATTTGCTGTTATTAACTGCTGTTATTTACAGCATCTTTGAATAGATTATTATTATTACTTGCTTGTTGGCAATTGATAACCTAACACAACATTCACAGATGAAGTTATCAATATTGTTGTAGTTAAACTATTTTACTGAGGACCTTTTTCAGCCTATTGTACAAATAACTACTACAATGTGACGCGTACATGGAATTATCTAAAAGGCGGGAAGACTTTTGGGGACAAATGCATAAACTACAACCTTGTACTGTCGCGTCAGTGCAACGTCATCACTGCGCGACGTCGATTAGACGGACACACAGGTTAGTTGAAGATTTCCGTAACAAGCGAGCGCGTGTGAGTCGTCGGCGTTAAACGCCCGGTGGCTTTTGGACGTGTTGCTAAAAAAGCACCGTGAGCTGCGGCTGAAAGCGGGCGACGATGAACGGCGCTCCCGTCACATGTCATGCCGTCCGAGGGTATCATTTTGCCGACCTGAGTAAAGGTGACACACTCACCAGTGCACACGTGATTTAGAAAACAGACCGGTCATATAAGTCGTGTTTTTTTTAGCCGACCTGTTCCAGCAATGAGAAGAGTTAGTGTATTTTTTGACTTCTCGGTGCCGTAGATATTATTCTCAGATTTTGTGTGCTCATAATTTTAAGAATTTCCCCCCGAACCGAATAAACCTCTGAGGATTTCCTGCTGTAAATGGTAATTGCCACTCGGTGTTGCCAAGCCTGCTTCATGCCCCGAGCATCCTAAATGGATTCATTGTGACTGAAACCCCTTGATACAGCTGCAGCAGGAGAGCTTTTTAATACCGACTGCAGCGGGTCGTTAGCTCTTCCTGCTGCAGCGGGCTTAGGTCTTCTGCTAATAAAACGACTCCCTTATTATAGCGCCACTTCATTAACACAGATAAAAAGTTTTCCTCCGTGGAAACATTGCGGGAATGTGTGAACGAAGTTTGGTATTGACGTTTGAGTTGAGCATGCAGACCTCGACAGCTTGGCTTCTCTAACACTAAATTAAGCACCTTTCTCCACAGGAAGCTGCAGAATATAAACTACTGTAACATATGCAAATGCACAATTTTCCCATTACCAAATGATATATAAATGAATGTGGAAACAACATAATTAAAATAAAGCTTTATTCTTACCTCTTAGGTTCAACCATCCTCTGCTCAACTTTGACAATATTTGTGTGACATGGAGCCAGGCGCGGATGACCTTCCCCTCCGAGCCAACACTAACCACGTACTTGTCAGACATTACGTGCTGGACCTGACCGTTCATTTCGACAGGAAGGTCATCGGTGGGAGCGTCGTTCTCTTCCTGGAGCCTTGCTCTGCACTGGGCACTGCGGCTGAGGGGCACGCTGGCGCTCAGGACTACGGAGGGAGTCAATCCCGCCATGCGGATGAGGTGGAAGATGCCACGGAAGGACTCTGGGAGACTCCGACAAGGGCGAAGGAGAGGTTCGCCGCTCGCGAGGGAGACACCGCTCTGCCTGGCAGCGGGTCGGCACACGCTGCCGCTGAAAGCAGAAGTAGTCCGTCCTCACGTTCGTGGGAGACCAACAGTGGCGGTGAGTTCACCTTCTTGCTGGACTGCTGTGACCTGGACGTGTCAAAGGTGGAGGAGGTGGACGTCACCTCCGTGTCAGCCGCGCCGAGCCTCCTGCCACGCGTCGCGTCCGAGGGGTCAGCTGTCCCTTCAGTGGACCCTGGAGCAGCCTTCATTCAGAACCTCGTCTCCATGCCCTCTAGCCAATGGAGGCTACAGCAGCGGCTCTTCTCGCTGTGCGGCCGAGCCCCTGGTGCTCGGGATGGCGGCTCGCTGCATTTTCACAGAGACCGATGGAGTTTGCAGGTGAGGAAGAAGGGGGTGGTGTCGCCTCAGGACTTCCCCCGTGTCCTCAGGATCTGCTACGAGACGAGGCCGGCAGGAGCCTCTGTGAGGTGGACCCAAGACCAGGACAACAGGTTTGTCTCTGCATGCAAAGCATTGACATCTTTATTTGGTTTCACATTATTTGACTTCCTTTTTAAATACTTGAAATCCGCTACTCGAATGACAGTGTAATATTCTGAGCTCGTCGCGTCAGACTGGATTAGGGGACGGACTGCTTCATTAATTCACAGCAACACGCTTCGGGGCGGTTATATTCCTCTCTGTGTGTCGATGCTTAACGTGTCTGTGTCTTGGTGGCGGATCCTTTGAGAATTGCACGAGGGTTGTTTATAGTTTACCATCGTTTACCCTTCCAGGGTGTGTGTTTACACTGCAGGTTCTCCCATCAACAACAGAGCACTCTTCCCCTGCCAGGAGCCCCCCGTTGCCATGTCGACGTGGCAGGCGGCAGTACGGGCCCCCAGGGAGTGCGTGGTTTTGATGAGTGGGGAGGAGACCACTGTACCCGTTGAGGACGGGGACACACGTAAGCCGTTATTCCACAAACCGTTGAAGGTCTAGTCGATTTTATCAATGATGCACAAGCTTATTCATTTGCCCTCATTTAAACTATTTCAAGTGAATTTTAAGTAGTTTCTCTGTCAAATATAAAAGGGTAAAAAAATGTCATGTTGGAATCCAAGTTTTAGTGTCATTAGGAAGCAATATGGCAACATTTCAAAGCCAACTTGGTTAACTTTGAAACCAGTTTACTCTAATCCTGTTCCAGACTCTCGCATGTAATTCCAATACGTATGGTGTGTTGTGCTCATTGACATCTGTTGCAACCAAAAATAAATCAGAGTAAGAATGTGTAAACTTCCTGTGTAGGAGCTTGAGAAATAACACTAGAGACTTGCTATTAAAATGGGTGCAAGCCGGGATGAGATTACTGTAGTATTACACGTTTTTAAAAACAGAATTTTAAAAATCCTTTCAATCCAAAGATTCATTCTGCCCCCCCCCCCACCCCGCCCCCCCGTTTCCCTGTCCCTTTCCCCACCTTTTGAATGTTTCATCCTTTCTCTACTACTCTCTGCAGGCTCCTTAATCTGGCATTACTACGTCACTATGCCCATGCCCGCCTCCACCTTCACCTTGGCAGTGGGCCACTGGCACCAAGTCACGGCAGAAAATCCCCCAACATTGGAACGGGGACTGAGGGACAAGGCGGGTTGCAGCGACGCGGCCAAACTGGAGGCTGGACCTGGAGAATTGGGAGAAGCTGACCTTACGTCTGGACTTGGAAGTTCCATCAGTGTAGTAAAGGGCTCTCCACTCGAGACTGGCAGGTATTTTATTTTTTTTTTTTTTTTTTTGTGTGCCTTTCTTCCTCCTCCTTCTCCAGACTGTTATTAACCCAAGTCTGGCCCTTTAACATTCCTCGGTGGAACTTTCCTTTCACCATAACAATAATGGTGCAGGTGAGGTAAGGGGCGCAGTACTCAATCAGCTTTTTTTTTTAAATTTTGTATTTATGACATTGTACATTAAAGCTTGTACTATCGTACATTGAGTTCAGTTCCCAGAAGACATTATATATGGAGGCCAAAAAAGGCAGAGCTCACATAAATAGTACGGAGGCACAGGATATAGAGGGAAGGCTGGGGCTTTGGAGAGGGCAGCGTCGGGCTGGGGTCTCCCTCTCCGCCGGCCCGCAGGTTGGCAGGTTCTGCCGGTGTTTCCAGTAATCCTCCTCCTCCCCTCATGGTTTTCCTCCAGCAGCAGTCCAGCTGTAGCCTTCTGCCGGCCCCAGGAATCTCCCGCTACAAGGAAGGCCTTTATTTTCAGTAAATGGCTGGAAGGAAACTTGGACGTCGCTGGAAACCCGTTGGAACGGGTTTGGTCCTGAGGACGGAGGGAGTGCTGGGTATTGGGTTCAGAATGTGATTGCATGTTGGCTGGGTATTTCTGGGCGCGCTGTGGTTTACCTTTGTGACCTATGTAGTTCACATTTCCACTGCTCTCCTTTCCATGGTTATTGCACAGAGTGACGGCCACACTGTGCCATTGTTTGGTTCACCAACTCAGTAACAGAATATTGTCCTCTTCTAAAAATAATTAAGTTATCAAAAATCAATGTGTTACTCTTCTTATGATGCTGGCCTACTCTTCACCTACATCAGATCATGCTATTCTACCCCTGTATAAAATTTGCCGAGTTTGACTTATTTTGCGTCTAAAAAAAGTGAAAAAGGGCCATTATTTTAAGAAGGTGACGATTCTATTTTCAATAAGAAATTTCCATTAAATTGTTGTGATTGACCTTGTATTAAACTTTTTACCCCTTTTTTGTTTCAATCTGCCACAGCGGAGACCAGACCACCTGCTCAGACTCTGCATTTTGTTACTCTTCGCTTGAGGACGAGGGGCTCGCACTAACTGATTATTCAGCCACGGTGGATGATGGCATGTCTTGTTCCCATGGCGACTACCCTTGCCGATTTACTGAGCGGTCGGCTCGGGCCCAGCAGGTGATTCCACACCGTGTGTTTGGACCCGTCTGCTTGCTGCAGAAAGCCCAGGTGAAGTTTTGACGAAGAGCCACTGAAGCTAATTATATCGTGTATTATTAAAGGAAACCATTAGCATCCCTTAATTTTGGGGTCTTTAAGCCTGATGTCTCCAAGTGGTATTTCTTGGCAGGATGCTAAAAGTATGAGACTGTCATTCATTGCGGACCACTGAAAACATTCGCAGGCATAGGCATTTCTATCTAGAATAGCATTAATATTTGTAACCATAGCAACTTATTTGCACATTTAGTCAGTTTTGAGTTGATGACTCTCGTTGGATGAGGTGCATTTGCCTTCAAGTAGACACACCTGACCCGGAGCATACAAAAAGCAGATACACATGCCCACCAACTGTTGCATATCACACATGCAAAACTTGCAATTGTATTGTTGTTGTCAGTTGTGTTGAGGTACTTCCTGTTGCAGATGGCAGTTCTAGATCTTTTGCCCCGATGTCTGGCTGCAGCCCACACCGTTCTGGGTGTCCACCCATTTCCCCGCCTGGATGTTCTCATCGTTCCAGCAGGTTTCTCCAGTCTGGGCATGGCCAGGTAATGACACCTGGGGTCACAACAATGTCATGTCTGAACTATAACAAACGCTGGAAAGAGCAAAGGGTTGGAAAGATCGAGAAAGGTTGATCCAATATTCCCTCTCCCGTTAGATCTGTTTTGGTCTCCAACAGCTCCAAAGGGAAATATGTGGTCCATAACTGCTAAATACTCCAGTGTGTTTACCAGCTAGTGGCTTGGTGAGTCGGCTCTCTGATTGCTGCTTGGGAGTCAGTGGGTTTTTGCCGTTTTCTTTCACGGGGATGCTTTTGGAAATGATGTGGAGGAGAGCTGAGAGGGTGAACCAGAAGTGCTCAGGAATCGTCAGATTTTAAGGGTGGTAATTATTTACAGCTGTTATACTGCAAGCAACACATGTCCCATCACCCGTAAACATTTCATTCTTAATAACAAATTATATTTATTTTTACTTAAGCTGTGTTTTAGCATTTCTACGGTATAGTGTTGTAATTTAAGGGCCGGTTTTAAGACAATAATTTACAAGTTGTGACGTAACAATCCATCAAAGTTTGGTCACAAGAAAATCAGCGCTTGGTAATTATTTAACTCTATCCTGCTGCTTCCTGTTGTGTTTTTCAAGTGAAAAATGTCTGGGTTGCGTGATTAATGACATACATTTGCAAACCCCCTCACTCTGTCTCAATCTTCTTTGAGGAGATCTTCCACATTGGAATGCTTTATTGAATTAAAGCGACTTGGTTCAGTCACTTGTCATCCATTCTTTTTTATAAAAAGTAACAATTGAATACTCAAGCAGGTCTAGATTGAAGCTAGACAAATTAAAGCAAACAAACTGAATTCAAAAGAATCTTCAGGCTTTATTTAAATCCTGTTGTCTTGTGTCATTTTTCTTTTTTCATTCTCCAATCATTTACTTTCCCTCTCTTTTTTTCACCCTTTTCTCAATTCGATAGTACTCCCTTTCCCTCGGCCTATTACTTAAACGCCTCATCCCAAACTTCTTCTTATGAAAAATAGCAATCACATTTCCAAAACTGCTCACTTTTATTTTGTGTTTCAATTTTGGCCATGAAGTTGACACTCATTGATAAACATTTCATCACCTCCTCCAAATATAACTTAGTTTTTAGTTTTGTAATTTCTCCAACCGCAACATCCAATATTCAAAACTTGACCCTCTTGATGGGATAGGTGGCAACCCTCTTGTCTGGCAACAGCTTCATTTCCTCGGTCAATAGTCTGTTGTGTTTTTAGCTTCATTTTACAGACATTCTTAAGATCGTAAATGTCCTGCCTCCGTCACTTCTTTGTTTTATCCTCTACTGTCTCTTATTTGCCTCTTTTCATCACCTGACTTTCATTTTTACATTTCTCCTCCGTCGTCTCAACTTCTCTGTACGGTGGATCACTCCTTTCTCTTGGAATCGAGCTTTGTATTTTTGCATGCAAAATAGAACATTAAGCTGGCATATAGTATAGCTTTTTAGACCTGACTGAATGCCAGCCTTGTAGCCATATGAATGCTTAAGCTAAATGAAGACCACTGATTTGGGTCGTTAGAGTAGTTAGGGATTCACAGTTTCTCTCTTCTCTCCGTTTGTCTTTTTCCACTCCCCTTGGCGGCCTCCCTGGAGAAAAGTGCCCCAGACAGGATATGAGCTCATACCTTAATATGTATTCTATGTGATTCTCTGACATTTCCGCCAAGAGGAGTCGCAATCAGAGATTTTTTTTAAATGACAGAGTGTGACAAGAGGGTTTGCTATCCAGACCCCGTTCTCAACATTGCATACATATCCACATACATACTACTTCATCCAAAATCCACGGTGCTCTTTGATCTAGGGAACATCTCAACCCTCATCTCGTGAAAACCTGTCTCCCTTCTGTATGTATTTAGAACAGACATCGAGTACTAACACTGAGGCTTTTCTGCTGTGGCGGTTTCCTGATGGATGCTTTCTTTCCCTTTTATGAGGATAAACTCCCAGCCACTTATCCCCCTTGCCCTCGCTGCTTAGACTCCAGTTAGCGGGCAGATGACAGAGAACAGATTTAGGGCCTTCATTAAGGCCTCAGACGGCACCTGCACTGACTCCGTATGAAGCTCTGCATGGGTCTCAACCCAGCGTCAACTCCCTGCTCCCTCCCCTCAGTGCGGCTGGAGCGGTTCTGCACGCCTCCGTACTTAACCACAGGGTCGTGCCATGGGCAGGCGGGGAGGTCAACCGAAATGGAAGCCTAGATTGAGATGGAGATGAGGGAGGGAGAGAGATGAAGAGGGGGGGAGGCGGGGTTTCACGACAGGCCAGCGGACCCCCAGGATGTGGGAGAGGATGTGTGGATTATTCCCAGCAACAAAAGCCATTAGCCTCTGGAAGGACTTCAGAGACTGGCGCTATTTATTCTAGAGATTGGGAGGTATGTGGGCCCCGGTGCTTGGAACCAAGACGGGCGTAGTTCTTGTGCAGTGCCCCAGAAGAAGCAGTTGGGAGTGGAGGGGCTGTAGGGGAGCTGTGGCAAGTATGCACAAGGCTGTTGTGACACAGAGAGGGGGGGCAAAGGCAAAGCAGGGGAGGATTCACTGTGGCATGACGTTTTTATTCCGAGATACGGTCGAGGGAGGGCAGGAAACTGAAGGTTAAGGAGTCAAGTAAGGGAAAGTCTGCACTCGAGGGCTGTGCACCGTGTGCACCGTGGAGTCACGTGACGTCGGATACAAACACACACTCCGGCTCCGAGGCTTTCACAAACGTGGCTTCCAGGTGGTGACTCCAGTCAGCAGTTAAAATGATTTCGCAATTTTTGGTTTATTTTATGTAACCGTAAGGTTGTCCAACTATTGTATTTTATCATAATGTTCTACTTTGGCTCCAAGAATTCTTCAGCAGTCCAAGTTATCAACTGATTTAGTGGATATGCCAGACTATATCTCCTCGTATTGTTTTTCTGTCACTATGACAAACTAGACTAAGACTGCTGTGAGTTGTCAGCCCATGCTGTTAGTAAGACCTTTTAAGACATCAGGGAGAGGAAGAAAAATACAGGGAGGATCAATATTGGTGGAGGGGTACGGATGAGGGATGAACAGGTGCCTGAGATTAGAGGAAACAAAACATACCACGAAAGCATTGCCCTCCTTTTAATCCTTCAGAGGTGCCGTATGCCGCAAACACAGTTTGTATACCGCTGACAAAGCTAATAGTGTTTACCTGATGGGGGGGGGGGGGACAGGAGGCTAAGTGCTAAGCTTCAATAACAAGGCGGTTGCTCTGGACGGCCTTATCGGGCGCAGCCGCTGTGTGAGCGCGTCGCGGAGCGAGCCAATGTGGCACGCTCACGTGCGCTAACGTGCACTAAAAGCATTTGCGGCGAGCGTGACTGTCAACAGAGTAAGGAGGCGCTCGGTTTGAAGCGCACAAAGAGGGAGGCCAACTTCATTCCCCTCTGAGGTAGAATTACCTCACGACGTCGTCGCATAGATGGTGGTTATTTGCTGCAATATTGAGAACCGCATAATTTGCGCCATCTGTTCCAGTGAATATCAAAAGGCTCATTGTCTTAAGCATTGGAAGAACATGGGAATGTAGCAGAACAAAATCCTAATGAATCTGCTCTGAGCTGTCATGGTCCCACTGTTTGCCAAGCATCAGTGAGTATTAAGCCTGATTTATAATCCGGGTTTGTGTGTGTGTGTGTATGTGCGTTTGTACATCTAGGTCTTTATTCGTATGTGCCTTAGCTCATACTGTTTTCCTCCCCTTTTTTTCTTTTGCAATTTTAAAAAATGCGGACACGTAATCTCCCCATCGGATCCGAACCACGTCTTCTGCTGCTGACTGGGAGTGACAGGAAGGGCACAGCATTTCCTCTCGCTCTTTGAAGCCCGAGGTCCGTGTGTCCCAAAGGGCGGGCTGGACTTGTAGGACTAATCAGAGATCACCGAGTGTGCAGCAGTGCCCAAATGAAGACATGGCTGACGTCCCAGGGGCCAGCGGTGCTTTGCCTGCGCTTGGTTGAGAAATGTGTTGAAACAGGCCCTTTAAGGAGAGTGGGATTTGTTTTTCTTCACCGTAGACCGGCAGATTCCTGGGCTTGTGTTTGTATGACTGTGTGTATTGTTAAAAAAAAAAGGGTGCAAGGATGTGTACTTGGCGCGATGGGGATGACGTCAGCGGAATGCTTAACAGATTATTCTTCATTTCCTTTGCTCTCTGGTGGGGTAGATTAAGTTACCTTGTTTTGACGTTTGGGTTATCCTTACGTTATAGCTGCAATTGAACCCGTCAGATCCATGTCTAATTCTTTGTTTTAGTTACTGTTGGGAATTATTTTTGAGGGCCGCCCCACACCGCTTGATGGCAGCTCCGATAAACACACACACACACACACACACACACACACACACACACACACACACACACACACACACACACACACATGTATACACATAGTTAAACATATCCGTCCGTCAACACGTGTCAGTGCGCTTTTATTACCAGCTTCCGTTCATTATCTCTGTTCTTTTCCAGCAGAATAACACAAACATATTAAACAAATAAGCTTTCTTCAAAACATGTTTATTGCCAAAATAGTTTTTCTACTCTAACTGTACACATAATTTAGCCTGATGTTACATTTATAATTCTCATGTGTTTTGCATCAGGATAAAACAACAACCCTCCCACCGGGGGTTGGCTGCCTGGGGGGGGGGGGCGGGGAGGAACAAGTGGTGAAACTGCTTATTTCTTTTGCAGCTGTATAACTGTCACAGGCCCCAGGTCAGAATTATGACTGGTGCGTACCTCTCGACCTCTCCGTGTGGCACTGGAGGATTTTCCGGCTGACTCCAGTTGACTGCATTGTTTGCTTTATGGCTTTTGTAGGAAGTTGCATCGGCCAGTTGTCCCTGTTGGGAGGAAGTATAGAACTGGAGTGCCGGGTGGGGGGGGGCTGGTACCCTGCAGAGGGATCCCCCGTTGCCCTGGAGCTCTTTAGCGTACCACCTGAGCTCCTTTTCATGTTTAATAGGACCAGGCAAGTGTTTTTGTGTGTTTTTACTGCCGACCATTTCCCAGAGCATACCACAGGCTTTTTTTTTTAAGGATTTAATTAATGTCGCTACGGAAGAAATTGTTGTTACATTACGCTTCTTCATGGTGAGGCAGTTGCATTGAGCTGTTATTTAAGACTCACTTCAAAACATGAATAGAACTACAGCCGTCCATGCACTAATGCCAAAGCTTTGTTTAGAAAATACTAGTTTTTGCAAGTAGGTTTTTATGGTTACTAACATTAATGGCCGCTGATGGTTCCTTGGAAAGGAGGAAATACAACAACTATAAACCTTCATACTTCACAAAGTGGTCCGTAATAATGGGATTAATCATGCAAAACCAACAGCTTTTAAAAGATGTTCATTAAGGAAATGTCATTAACTTTGAGGAAAGGCACTACTGCTTGTTACCCCTTACACAAATAAAATATAATAGCACGCCACAAAATGCAAATTAAACAGATGAGACATTAATTTGAACCTGCCCCAGTTTGTAAAAGCAGCCTCACTCTTTCATCTTTTTGGCCGACTTTACTGAATTAGTCCTCCTGCCTCCTCTTCTGTCCCCTTACTTTCTTTCCCAGTCCTCCCACCACTTGTCCTCCCCTCTTCCTTCTGATGTCCCAGTGGATTTCTTGCCTTTCTGCTCTCCCCTCCAGTTTAATCTATGAAGTAACCCTAGAAGTGTGCGACACAGACCCTCTCTTTCAGGAGGCGGTTGGGGGGGGGGGAGTTTCAGGGTGGGAAGGCCGGGATGTGGGGGGTCGTATTTTTTGGCAAGGGAGAGACAGCTGTTAATCAAATAGTCAAGGATGAGGTGTTTCTTTCTTCCCACCTTTTAGTGGATTTCCCTCTCCTCTGGAACCACACAAAAGAGCGTGGCGGGTTGAAAAGGCAGCTCTGCATGCCTGCACCTGGACAGAAGGGGGAGGGAGTGTCCTGTTAAAGTGATTGCTCAAAGTTGAGGTTTTTTCTTCTTCTTCTTCTTCTTCTTCTTCCCCTTGTTTCTCTGCTCCCCCACTTGCTAAACACAGGCGAGGCAGCCCCAAACCTCACGAGCATCCCTTCTCACCTCCTCATCTCGCCTCCTCATCTCTTTTTCTCGGTCAAACCCTCCTTTGTGCTCTTCATGAAGATAGCAGGGCCAAGTGTTTTGTTGTTTACATTACTATCTAGTTATCTTGGGCCTCCTCTTCTCGTCCTCTCTTACCTTCTCTAGCTCGGTGTAGTTTTACCTGCTCTGCCACAGATCCTCCTTTGAACTTTTCCACCACTTCACAGGCAAAGGCTATGCATTTTGTTGTAAACATGACATTATGTCTGCACAGGAATAGTCGAATAATAATAGTTTTAAATAAATGAATTATGTATGCAAAAAAACCCGCAGTCACCTTTTTTAAGGTTTTTTTTTTCCCCATATATGCTTCCATTGTCATCAGTGGTTTGAACCGCCCTCAAATGGGAACCTGCTGGCAACAGCTGGCCAACAGTACAACATCTAACAGTAAGGCATGACACACACTGTGCCATAACTCTGGTTTAAAGGCTTCGGCAAGACAGGCCTGTCACTGGAAACCCGTTCTACTAACTAATGAATGAGTCCAGAGGACCCATTCCCCCAGGAGTGATGGATGGGTCCATTGTATGACGCAGGGGACGCTGCTGCTGCTGCATGTGCATCCTGAGGCGTGTGTGATAGGCAAACCTGGGGGTTATTTAATTTGTCTGTGCAGAGCCAGACGGCTTAATGTCCGTGGGACCTCTGCGCCGGAGCGGCCAAAATGAGATATTTGAAACAAAGTGCTGTGAAACGCTCGGTGGTAATGCTTCCGATGTCTGGGTTTGCTCTTAGCCTTGGGGAGAGCGCTTTGTTCCAAGCTGCTCGGCCTTTTAAAAAGGCTGCTTTTAGCCACACCAGCAACTTGCCTCAATGGATGGCAGTGTCGTGTGTCAGCCTTCCCTGTCGGCGGGTCCATCCACCAATTTGGTGCTGACGGAAAAAAAAGATCCTACAACTATAAAATGGATTGTTTTTTTTTAATGGTACAAAATTTCGCACAGACAGTGATGGACATTTAGAGACTAGATCGTAATAACTTTCCTTAGTCGCTGACCTTTCTTTAGTGCGAGCAGAAGGTAAAAGTTGTCCCTACAGCAACCTAAAACCTTGGTATTAAAGACGGCTAATTTCACTTTGATTTAGGCTCTATCCAGCTTTCCGTTCTGTCAAACACTTCTTACACAGCCCTGCAGTACTGAGCGGTCTCACATTACATCTCCTGTATTGTCTCATTCTCTCAAGCTAGATAAGAGAGACAAATTGTCTATTTATTACCCCACGGGCAAGGAAGTCTTTCAAATCATAATCCTGTGAAATACATTTGTCCTGTCTTTTTTGATGAGACAAAGTGAAAGTGGAAGCAAGGGGATTGGTCTGAGTGCTGCATGATGAGCGTTGGGGTTTGCATGAAAATAGCTGCAGTGAGACAGGAACGTGGCTTATGGCATGTAAACATCGCTTTGATTCCTGCTTTAGGCTGATAGACAGGGGCTTGTTGTGGCCACATTAAGTCATATTGCACTGCATAAGTGCTCATTTAAGGCCCAGATGCACGGAAAGACTTAATTGACGCACTTCAATTGGTGATCCTATAGCACGCTGTGTGTAGCAATTGAAAGACAACACCACAGAACCAGCAGTATTTAATGAAAACAATACCATTTGGGCAACATCTTCAAACTTGATATACAATAGTGTCTGTGCTGTTTTATATCTATGCTTCAGCATCCTGTGCTCAGAGACACAAACACACAAACTCTCAAAAACATTCCTCTGGCGTGACATCATTTTTTGGACTTGGCACTAAACATGGAATAAAGTGCACTGTGGATTGTATTACTGTTTAGAGCTCCGATAGATCAAACATCTGCTATCTCTTCCTAGCTGATACGGATACAAAGTAGATTTCCTGAAAGTCTGTTATCAATGCACCTCATACAGTGAGTGTGTGTGTGTGTGGTTTGGAGGAGGGGGGGGGGGCGGAGTGTGTGTGTGTCTGTGTGTGTGTCGATGCCGGCATTCTTGACCTCATCAGGCTATGACCCATATGATCCCTTCAGTGTGATGCAAACGTGACATGCTTAGATGTATGCATGGATGAGCTTAAGCACTTGACTCCAAAAAAAATAGAATCGAACCTTGAAACCTGCCACTTATTTGTTACATGCCGCCACTACAAAGCCTCACTTTCGACAGACTTCAGCAGCTTGTTCTTGATGACCTCGGATATCTTTTCTGCCATTTATTTGCAGGCTCTGATGGGATGCAGCATGTGTGGGTGGGGCTGCTCTCTGGGGGCTCCAGCCTGGCCCCCTGTTCACATGATCAGGCCCTACATGGCGTGGCATTTGGCTTGGCCCTGTGGGGCCCCGTCTGGGAGCCGAGAGCTGATCTGCAGCCAGCATGGAATGCCAGACATTTGAAGTCAGACTTGTGAAAAAAAAAAAAAAAAAAAGAAGAACGAAGGCTGGTAGGAGTTTGGTCAAATAGGCCCCTGTGTCTAAAATAGCCCACAGAGTGTGCGGGAGTGAGGTACAGGAGACAATGCGTCTTCCCGTCAGTGTACATCAGGAGTGGCTTTTGTCCATCTCCTCACCTCTTAGTCATTATAGGTGTGATCCATAGCTGCATACCTATGCAAAAGAAGAAAAAAAAAGGTGTGTAAAGCTTCACCAGCAGACCAACCGTAAACAGCATCTGTGTCACTGGTTCAACGTTTCTTCAGTTCTCACACCAGGGAGTTTACGCTGTACTTTGGGCGAGAGAAAAACTCCTCACTGAGTGACAGACAAAATGATTCTTTCTCTCTTTCTCCACAAGTATCTATCCGATAAAATGTTTATTCACTTCTTTCTCTCACATTTAAAAAAAAAAAAAGGCATCTCCTTCTTCACTTGTTTGTCTCCGCCTGTCTGCCTGTCCCTCTCATTTCGACATACCGTGCACACTCGGCTCCCATCATCTCTTTCCTCGTCCCTCTGTCTCATGGGGCTGGTTTACTGGTGTCTATGAGCTAAGCTAGGCTAGGGATGTCAATTATAGAACTATGATAGGCTCCCTGCTGCATTATGCATGGCAGTGTCCCGCTGGGGGGAAAAAAATGGCCTACAGCCAGCAAGGATGGATGGAGGGATGAATAATGGATGGAGAGATGGAGGAACGAAACACTTTTGCAATCTGTGTCACACCAAATTGAAGACTTGCCTTGACGTACAGCTCTGAAATTCAAGGCCAAGTCACCCTGGGTGACTCAGAGTCGTGAGGTTGTCGTGTGAGAAAGCACAGGAGGGCTTTAATGAGCATTTTAATTTTTTCCGTTGATGCGCCACCACCATCGGGTCACCAAAAGGTCCATGTCTGTGATACTAAATACAGACAGCGTCTCACTGGTTGAATTCATTGCACCTCTTACAAGCTTTTACATATATAGAGTGTTGCCATGCGTGCACTTGTGAGTTTCTCAGCGCGTTCATGTAGTTTGATACAAGCCTTAAGACAAAAGAAATGATTTGACAGCAGAGATTGAAATTTCTTTGGTGTCCATTTAATTAATTAATTAATTAATTAGAGTAAGGAAGAGAGTAAATATTTATTACACCCGAAGGGCAAACAAATCAAAAACGGACATGGGACAGGACCAAGTGATATGACTCAAAAAATAGGCTCTACAGTTAAGTGGATCATTTAAACACCAATGAATGTGCAGTCATTAAAAAGTTGTTAGACTCATATTCAAAAGAGTCCAAATCAAATGTCCGTTTGTCCTCCCTTTATTTGCAATGCAACATACACTCACCGGCCACTTTATTAGGTACCCCCAGCTAGTAACGGGTTGGACCCCCTTTTGCCTTCAGAACTGCCTCAATTCTTCGTGGCATAGATTCAACAAGGTGCTGGAAGCATTCCTCAGGGAGTTTGGTCCATATTGACATGATGGCATCACACAGTTGCCGCAGATTTGTCGGCTGCACATCCATGATGCGAATCTCCCGTTCCACCACATCCCAAAGATGCTCTATTGGATTGAGATCTGGTGATTGTGGAGGCCATTTGAGTACAGCGAACTCATTGTCATGTTCAAGAAACCAGTCTGAGATAATTCCAGCTTTATGACATGGCGCATTATCCTGCTGAAAGTAGCCATCAGAAGTTGGGTACATTGTGGTCATAAAGGGATGGACATGGTCAGCAACAATACTCAGGTAGGCTGTGGCGTTGCAATGATGCTCAATTGGTACCAAGGGGCCCAAAGAGTGCCAAGAAAATATTCCCCACACCATGACACCACCACCACCAGCCTGAACCGTTGATACAAGGCAGGATGGATCCATGCTTTCATGTTGTAGACGCCAAATTCTGACCCTACCATCCGAATGTCGCAGCAGAAATCGAGACTCATCAGACCAGGCAACGTTTTTCCAATCTTCTATTGTCCAATTTCGATAAGCTTGTGCAAATTGTAGCCTCAGTTTCCTGTTCTTAGCTGAAAGGAGTGGCACCCGGTGTGGTCTTCTGCTGCTGTAGCCCATCTGCCTCAAAGTTGGACGTACTGTGCGTTCAGAGATGCTCTTATGCCCACCTTGGTTGTAACGGGTGGTTATTTGAGTCACTGTTGCCCTTCTATCAGCTCGAACCAGTCTGGCCATTCTCCTCTGACCTCTGGCATCAACAAGGCATTTCCGCCCACAGAACTGCCGCTCACTGGATATTTTTTCTTTTTCGGACCATTCTCTGTAAACCCTAGAGATGGTTGTGCGTGAAAATCCCAGTAGATTAGCAGTTTCTGAAATACTCAGACCAGCCCTTCTGGCACCAACAATCATGCCACGTTCAAAGTCACTCAAATCACCTTTCTTCCCCATACTGATGCTCGGTTTGAACTGCAGGAGATTGTCTTGACAATGTCTACATGCCTAAATGCACTGAGTTGCCGCCATGTGATTGGCTGCTTAGAAATTAAGTGTTAACGAGCAGTTGGACAGGTGTACCTAATAAAGTGGCCGGTGAGTGTATCATTGAATAAACTTTTTGGGATTATTTTTCTGTGAGTACCATCAAAGGGGGGATATTGCAAGTAAAGGGCAACTCTGGACCTCCTTCTTGTAGTGCTGTGTCATCTGTTGAAAAACAACTTGTTGAAAGGTATTTGAATGATCCCACATAATCTGTGATGATTTAATGTAATTCCAATGAATCCCCCGGGGGAACAAAATAAACTATATTCCTATCCTGTTCTACAATTAGGACCAATGTAACCAGCTAAAAAAGAAAGATGTAGAAGTTGTATGAAACCACACGGTTTCTGGAGTTTCAGTATCATCACTTAATGCCATTGATTGGTTATAATTGTTGGTTTGATTCCCGTCTTCAGTGAATCATTTCATTTGTGGGTCACATTTGCACTTTGCGATTTGGAATCACATTGTGCAATGAACACATATTTATTTCTACAAATGATTGCCTGATTTGCCTTTTTTACAAAGCGCAAAAACAGTTGGTTGTTAACCCGGGACGAACATTCAGCCCCTGAGATGTACGCATATGTGCAGGTGCTACGTATGTATGCGAGTGATTTGAGAAGTCTCTTCATGCATGTGTCCCCGGCAGGTCCCCGATGTCAACTCGTGTCATTCTGCGTGTCACTGAATGTGAAAGCTGCTGTTGTTTATTCACCCCCCACCATGGTGGGATGACACTTTTTATCACTGTAGTGATGGATTCCGCATCCCTCAGAGGAGCATGTGCAAGCGCCGTCTCTGAAAGGCTGTCTTTGTGTTTCACACTCACTCACACACACAGATGCAGGCATATATAACGCACTGCTGGAGCTGACAACAAAGGCTTGCTTATCCAATTGTGGGGGAATAAGATTAGGCTACAGAGAAACTCATAAGGCTAATGTTAGCATCCCCTGCCCCAGCGAGCGCTTTTGTTTGTGTAATCAGGAAAAAACACGGGATTAGGTTTGAGATGGTGTCTCGGAAATGATGCCCATAAGACCCTTTTGTATAATGTTGACGTGTTCTTCAGTAACAAAGGCCAATAGCCTGCCTTCCATCTGAGAAAACAATCCTCCGGGAAGTGCACAGTGTTTGTGTTGTTCAGATATATTGTTTTCCTTAAAAATAGCCTGAGAGACCTGGACCAAGTGTCTTAAATCACTGCTTTCGTTTATAATTGTCTGGTCACAAAAATTAGATTATGCCATCTGCTTTTCTAAGATGCTCATCTTTCATTGCAGCGAGCAGCGAATCAATCTGATATATGAAGGGATAATTGCTACTGTATCTATTCGTGAAGTAGAACCGCCCTTTATTACTTTTTAGGCCTAAACGCTTTTATTACTGCATGATGTTCAACATATCGACCCTGCTTAAGAAAGCGGACTAGAACAAAGTCTAGACGTCTCTCCCACAATGTAGATGCAGCTCTAACACATTGGACACAGTCGTAGGGTGGCATGACAAACGCGTGTTTCAAAAACACTTGTCAGCAGGGACCTGCACTTTGCCGTAAATTCGCAGGTCGTTCTCGGCCAACAGTGGCCGGGACACTTCACGATCTAGACAGCGCGAGGGGGAACTCTAGACGATCCGCTGTTGTTTTATGGGCCAGGAGAGCGAGAGAGAGAAAAAGACCATTCATTAGCACCTCTTTGACCCCCCCGCCCCCTCACCCATTCTTCTTTTGAAGAATGGCCTGTCTCTCAGGCACAGTCGTCCCCTAAGCTCCTCAGGGCGCACGGGGCCCGTTACATAAGACAAAAGTAAAAAGGGCTCCAGGACAATCTTCAGCTATGACCTTGGCTTTGACAGAGCACCCTTTTTGGGCCTTTTCTTACCCGTTCTGTCTCGCGGGTTAAAATCACGTGTCTTTTATTCCTGTACCTGGGAAGCTGAGAGTCATCACTAGTGATTCAGACAGATCTTCTGTAATATCACATAGCAAAATGGATGTGATTCAAACAACATGATGGTTTAAAAAGACATGTAACTAAGGGATCCTTTGAGTCTGGCAATGTTAGTGAGTGGTTGATTTATTTAGTTTTGTGCTAATTAGCACATGCTAGGGTTTACATGGTGAACATTGCACTTGTTGGCATTTTCATTGTGAGATTTTTGGCATAATGGCGCCTTTAGACTTTCAAAGTGTCCCTGGCATGGCTGTAGACTTCTTAGTGTAGGCAGTTCTGTTTTTTTCAATATAGCTCTTGTGAGCAAAAAACTGATATTGAACTCTTTGGATTTTAGAGTTTTCCATTTAAAGATGAAACCTCTGACATGTTGTAGAAAACCTGTTTAGTACACTATAATTCTGACCAGCAAACTGTTCCCTAGATACTCATCTGAATGCTCTGTGCGCCGTGCCAACTCTACTTCAACAGCTCAATGTTCTCTTCTGGCAACAATTGTGTGCAGTGAGAGAAACTTTCCAAACCCTTGTCATACCTGAGAGTTCTTTGATTGAGGTGAAAAGTAAAACCAAGTTATTGTCCCGTTTCACGAGTTATCTAAAGTTGAAATTGAGTGAAAGCATTTTCTATATGGAACTGTATTTACCATCTCACACTTGTAGCCATTAGATTGGAATTTAGTGCCTCACAGCTTTGTTATTTCCCCTTCAGTTTTTGTTGGTTCAGAGCTTCAATAAACTCCTGTCATTTGCTGAAAAGTGTTGTTGCTGAGTGAGAAACCCACATATATAAAGGCACAGTTCCTTTAATTTGGTTGACAATTTCAGTCGAGGAACATGAGGGTCTTGCAAGTTTGTACATGGAAGTTAAATTTGGCAAGAACATTTAATGAGTAAACTGTGCTTTTGCTAATAATAATATGGACGATGGTTAAAGGGATGAGCAGTGATTAGTGCAAACACATGTGGATTCGTCTTGCTCACCTCTCTTCTGTATTTTCTATTCTTTTCACTTCCTCCTTGAACAATTTTCATCCTCCCATCTTCTAGTCTCTTCCCTTTTTGTCCATCACTCATCTCTTTTCCCTCCATTTTATATTTTATTCATGGCGTTCAGTCTATATTTCTGTCATTTGCCTTCCACAGCCCCCACATGATATTCCTCTCCCAGAGTGTGCTCTGTGCTGGGACTCTTGGTCCCAGAGAGGACGCCCTGTCTCTGTGCGGGTCCAGGATCTGCCACGAGATCGCCCACTCCTGGTTCGGCCTGGTCATCGGAGCCAGAGATTGGACCGAAGAGTGGATCAGCGAGGGCTTCGCAACCTACCTGGAGGACGTTATCTGGGCCCAAGCAAAACAAGTACAGGCCCTTCCACATACACCAGTTGCGCCAACGTGAAGTCCATTTTGCCCGTGGCCATGTTTTTTATTAAGAAAGATCCTCTTACTATAAATCTGGAACCGTAGGAATCATTAAGGGTTTGTTTTCGCCAAGCACGGCGTTCCCAAATGTTACTGCTGCGGTTGGAATGCACCTCAAGTGGAGTTGTGATTGCATTACTGCAGTAAAAACCCATGTATTAGGCACACGAGGAGACAACTCGTAAAAATACCAACCCAATGCCAATACCCCAAACAAGAAGCACAAAGAAGACACCTAAAGGTCAGTGCTGTTGGCCAAACAGAACAAAAGACTTAAGAGTGAAGAATTTCCTCGGCCAAATGGAAAATATACCGCGAAACTCCCCATTCCCACAAAAACCCTAGAGAAGCCGAACACCTCCAGAGTTGTGAAAAGGTTCTATTATCACCCCAAAAAGTCGATCAATGTTAAAAGAAAAAAACTCCGCCACTAAGATCCGTTTGGAGATTGTGTCCTTAGAACAATGTTGATTCAGGATAACAACAGAAAAACAGCAGGACGGAGGATGAGGGTGAAGCATTGTATGAATCATTAATGCAGAGCTGATGAGATAACACAGATCTCTCCCACTTACTTTCCCACACTCTGGAGTTACACAAATGTTTTTCTTACGTCTGTGCTCTTTAACCACGTCCCTTTTTTACTGTGTGCTTGGCTCTGACATAATAGATGAAAGCAGACTTGCTATTGCTGCCAAACTCAATGAGACACAGTGTCATAGGTAGCAGCAGGTCTGCTTGTATCTTCAGTGTGCGCTTGACTCCTTCTGTTCTAGCTGATGAAAATCCGCTATTTTTTTTTTTAAATTCTCATAATTCTTCACTAAAACCCTTTTCCTCACCTCTTGATAACTCTTGTTTTTCTCCCTTCAGCTCTCGTCACAACAGACAGCAGATCAGTCTGACCTGAAGGCACTGCTGAGGTGGAGACGGCTCTCTGACGAGTTGCAGAACTCAGAGGAGCAACTTCAAATTCTCAGGTGATTTTTTTTTGAATTTTTTTTCCTCCCCAAGTACATCTGTTTTAATTATGATACTGTAGAAGGCATAGCTCCTGACAGAGAAACAACACATCCATTAAGCATGCTTAAAGCAGAACACGGCACTTTATTCTAAACGCAGAAGGAATCAAACCACCAAATGCTGACTGCTAATCGCCTTCCCCTCTGAGAGCTTCACTCCCGCCTTTTAAGGACAGGTTTAGCAAACCACCCCTAGTTCAACGTGTGCAAAGGAGGCCACATCTACTACTTAACTACTTAATTATGTCTCACTGGGATTTGAGCGTTTGAGAGTCTCTTTTTCACACACCCTGAGATGTTTTCTTTGTGTCTGCGTGTGCAGACGTACACATGAGCGTCAGGTATATGCATTCCACTGGTACAGGTGCGGCAGGTGTGGCAACTACATTGAGGTGTACTGTCATGTCTTGGAAAAGCTTTGCATACAAGCATGGCAAGTGCGCTCAACCACACAAACTCTTCATCTGACCCTGACGATGTGGGACCCGCACCCTTTTGGGTTTTATCCCCGGTGAAGGCGCAATGTCATCAGGGGATTATGGCTATAAAGCCCAAGCGGGATTTAACTGTTTAAGGCTGGAAATGCACTCAGTGGCATTCTGACTTCTTTTTTTGTAGCTGTTCCTTTGAACAAAAAAAAAGGCTTCACTCAGGATTCCACTTGTAGCATATTGTCATTCACACTTGTAAGAGACCGTGCAAAAGTGTGGCAGCCGATCCATATGTTATTGATTTCGTGGCACGTCTGCTTGGCACAAACTTCTAATGTGTGATGTGTCGACAATGAAACACTCATTATCCTAATAGTACCCTTATTTATTATTTATCATTTTCCTTTAAAGTGTTTTCTTTTTCTATTTTTTTCTTTTCATAATTGTATGCCGATAACCTGATAAGTGTATGTTGTTGCATGATGACGTTTCACAAGTTTTGATTTTGATGCTGGGCAAGTCTTGAAGTTAAATTCTGTGTTTGAGTGAAAGGGTTAAACGTTTTGCTTGAGATATGCGTCGGTCTTGCATTCTGTCAGGGTGACACAGCATCAGGTTTCTCTGCACCTGACAGGATTGGGTGGAGAACACAGGCAACATCTGAAAAATGCAAACAACACATACCGTCACCTATATGCACATACATGCTCATACGCATCAATTGGAACCATTTTTACTGGTTGTTTTACATGGCAGTGTGGTGGAAATGACAGGAGGCCATAAGTATAAAAAAAAAGCGTATCATTCCTAAAGCTACACACGGTAAAGCGTTTTTTTTCTCCCCGCTTTAAAGCATGTTGAGGCAGAAAGGAACCCTGCCTTTACGTTATCTTAATGACTGCATACTGTTTGTGAGTCGGGTGGTTTGCCATTTTGGAATTATTTCCCCAAAAGGTTGAATTGGAAAATACAGTCAAGGTTCAATTATATCGAATTAGTTGCCGTGTAACTGAGTCTTTCAGAGCTAAAAATGTGCCTACGGGCAAGTATGCGCTTAACCAAATATGAAGTATACAGTTACCAATAAGTGGTGACTTATTACACATTATAACACAGGTAGATGAAATCCAGCATTCTGATTGGTTGAGAGTGAGTCACGAGGGGTACATTTAGCTCGGTGGTGATCGTTTTGAGGCAATGCGAGCTTTCGCAACCAGACAATTAAGGTGGACGTCATGAGCGATGTGAATGAATGAGATGGTGAAGGACCCAATGCCGTTTACCTGCACGTACAGGGACTATTTTTCCTCTCAACTGATGAAATGTGATACAAAACGTTTGCTGGCTACAACTATTTTGGGCTGAAAGGCAGCTATTTACTTACTATTTATAATTTTGCTGGTCAATAGACAGTGTGTTCATTTAGATGTTTAGTATGTGCATATGGTCGATATATCTTTAGTTTAAGTTTAATTCGTACTGTGTCCGCATAATGATTGTGATGGTCATTACAACCACATCTCCCGGACCTGAAACTTGGATAAAAACCAAGGGTTGTTGGCAGGGTTGGGCGCCGACCGGAAATAGAAACCGCTGAACACCAACGAAGAAGCGTCCACCGGAAGTGTTATCATAACAGCGCGATCGAACATGGATGGCGCCCCGGTTGTTGTGAATTTGTGACGCATCAGACGAGTGTGCGCGTGCGGGTGCCGGGTGGCCCGAGCGGAGCTGTCCTATACCTGCAGTATCATACACTCATGTGTAAATGTGTTTTTGTGAGGTTTCAAAAATAAAGCTCTCTTGAGGAAAGTGTTCTCCTGTTAAAATATGTTCATAATGTATCATATTTATACAATATTCAAGTTCATAGTTTGATATTTATATTGTAGTTGAAAACAGCCCTGTTAGAAATTCATAGTAAAGTTAATAAAAAGTAAAAAGTTCATAGAATTAACATTGATGGAGAAGGTCAGACTATTTCCTTCAGAAAGACCCTTGGTTAGCTAGCTCATTTAAAATATCTTAAACTTAAACTTTTTTGACACTGCCTCTTAAAAGAATCGGAATCGAGAATCGCTGGGAACCGGAATCGAAAACCAGGAATCGAAATCGCTCAAATTCAAACGATACCCAACCCTAGTTGTTGGAAGGTCAGATGTAACCTGAACCCTTGTTTGTCACTGCTTGGTATGGCTCTGTTTGACCCGACTTTCTTTTGTTACCAGATAGCACCCAGTGTAGGTGGGATTCTCAGCTGATCGCCGTAGTAACGGCATGAAACTGCCCTGATTTTTCCTTCAACGACACTCGTTGGATCACTTGGCGGCAACCAAAACAGAAGAACCTTTTGGGGGACTTGCTGTAGTTTATCGAACTGCCATTGGTTTATAGGGTTGTTATTTTGGTACCAACCCCAACGTTTGCTCTTATAAAAGCTAAGATCACCGTTCTAATGTGCAACAAACTGAATTGTACTGGACTGGAGTGAACTGCAATGACCTGGAGTGCTTGGTGGAAGGGTGGCGTAGGGTCCTGATTTAATGCAAAGTTTCGAATGCTACTTTTTGATGTTGGCTACTCTGGGGAAACATAACACGAGTAAACAGACACACACTTTGTCACAATGCACACAGAGAGAAAATGTCAGAGAGGAACTGCTGAAGGGAAAGGGAGAGCAAAGGGATGCATGGAGTGATACGCTCAATATACACACACGAGAGCACACACACACACATGAAGGCTGAATGGAAGATTGTGCTTTTCCAAGTTCAGTGGGTCACACTGGACACCTGATCCAGCAGGGGCCCCAGGGGCCACTGTTTATCTGTTCATTTCAGATGAGTTCTATTTAGGGAAACCTGGGCCAGACACCGCTCTCCCCCGCTGATTCACTGGGCTTCTGGGAGCACTGCTCCACCTTATCCAGTTCCACAGTCGCCCTATTGTAATTTGCCTGGATATGGCTCACAGAGGGTGTGTACTCGTGTATGTGCGCATACGTTTTACATCAAGTTCTGTCAGTAATAGCTCCGGATTTCCTCCCGCACTTTCTCTCTCTCGCACTCTCTCTCTCTCTCTCTTTCAATCTCAGACACATGTCCCTACCGCCGCACACACACACACACACACACAGACAAACACCTTACTCCTCGCGCACATGGCCTACGAGCCAGATAAGAGCGCCGTTTATTCTGCAGTACATTGAGCTTTTGTGGGATTCTCCAAGGCAGCGAGCAGCGACTCCTCTTAGAGCATGTGGTAAATCATCCCAGACAAAGAGGGGTGGCAAAAGCCAAAGATTTATACATCCGTACATCCCTCTTCTGGACAGCGGGAAGGGTGGAGTTCCTTTGTGTAGCGCGGCAGAAATGGATCAACATCTTTCCTCGCAGCGCTGGGCCGCCAGTATCTGTGACACAGGAAAACGACGCATTTTCTTGTTCTGTCATTGTTTTTATTCTGTCGCCCCTCTCCCCCCCCCCCCCCCCCTCTCTCTCTCTCTATCTCTGTGCTTCCCTGTCTGACACACATTTAAACACACACACACAATTTCCAAGGGATACCGCACGTCCTGCGGTTTCCCGAAAAAAAGTAATTTCATCTTATCAGCAGCAACAGACAGTCACGGGCTCTTCGGGGAGGAGAGTGGACAGGGAGCACGTTTTAAAAACGATACAAAAAAGGGGTGAGATGTGCGGCCATGATACACTGAGAAAATGTAAAAGGGCCGTTTGTCAACAACTAAGACGTGCTATTTAAGCCCACAGGATGTGCCTGGTTAATCCATATGTGCACTGTCTGGATCATCATTTTGACAAGTAGCCTTAATCTAAAGACACCGGTCTGGCATCACTACATCCATTTAGGGTGATTCCTAAATGGATTTTCCCAAATTAAATTCATTTTTTCTCACATGAGTAAAGTAGAATTTCCTGTCTGCAATTTCTCCTCCTCCCGTTTTTGTCTTCAACTTTATTCTGTGTTTTAATGAATCAGATACAATAGCCATATTTTGAATGTTGTTGTCCCGTGTGTGTGTGTGTGTGTGTGTGTGTGTGTTTTTGTGTGCCCGTCCTGTCATGGAGTGGCCCTGTGGAAAAGTGCTCGCCAGTGATGAAGGGTGTATTGATTTGTGGGCCAGGCGCCGGGCGTATCGACTTGGCAGGAGGGTGATCCTTCAAGGCCTTCCTATTGGCACACTGAGTTAATCTGCTCAGCCGGATCAATACCACCTAACTGAAACTATCATCGCAAGGCATCCCGCGTCAGCGCGCAGGATGTTTGCCTTTTATTGGTTTCATGTGTGTTTATGTGGGTCGAAGGGATGATTTGTATCTGTGTGACAGGGGAAGCCTGGACCTGGAGCGCGCCCCTTTTGTGCCTGTGGACAGGGGAAGTGTTATATGTCCGTTCACTGAGTCATGGGCAGTGAAGTCAGAGCGCGGCACCGTGAGGTCATATAAACAGTATAGCGCGCTATTATAAACCTGCAGCTTGATTTCCCGGCAGACTACGGCGACTTGGCAACGTGTTTGCTATTGAGAGCCCCAGCTGAGTGGCTGGATTTATTGTGGCTCACAGCGCCCTGTAGAAACCTGCAACTAAAAATGCTTTGGCTGTCTTAACCATCCCCCCCATTTTCTGTGCACCTTTCGGATGTCTTTTTTTTTCCGTCCGTGCCCAGTTGCTAAGCTGTCTTTTCTCTCTCTCTCTCTCTCATTTCGATTACCTGCTCTGTGGGTCCTCCTGCAGACCTAACCTGGAGAACACCGGTGAGGTCGGCGAGTCTGGCTCCTCCACTATTAAACATGCCCTCAACCCGGACAAAATCTTCATGCAAGTCCACTACCTCAAGGTGGGATGCGTGTTGGGATCCTGTGTCTTTGTTGGATGTGCTTGGAAACGCATCTGTAATGCTGATCGATGTAGCTGCAACGTTTCTCTGTATTGTCCTTGACGGAAAATGCATTGCCTCCTTTATTTGTCTTGTTATTTTCTCCAGGGTTACTTCCTCCTCAGGTTCTTGGCCAGTCAAGTGGGAGACAAATATTTCATCGACTTCATCCGAGTGTTTGTGGAGAAATACCACGGGCATCTCATTTTGTCTCAGGTGAGGCTGTAGTGTAGGAAACATTTAATTGAGTTGAATTTTGCTGTTTACTTGCAGCTCCTCGGGAGGCCGCTAATAAAAACTGAGCTCAGGTTTGAACTATTTAAACATGACCCTCTCTCCAGGGCTCTATGTTATTTCCATAAATTAATTGGGAGACTGATGCGAGCTTGATTGCCACTCTGTTACAATAGTTGTAAATTCTCCAGCAGCGTTTCAAATTGATGGCCGCACATCAGCTCAGACACATGATGTTTATCCTGCTGGGGCCATGAAGCTGAGTGATCGCACCTGCAAGTCGGTGTGTTTGTGTGTGTGCGCCCGCGCGTGTGTGTGTGCGTGCATGCGTGTGTGTGTGTGATATGTGACGTGCTCCACCTGGCTCCTGTTTCTTCAGTGGCAGGCTGCGTCTTCCCACTAAATAATGGATGTAACACAAACACTGTTTAACCTTGCACCGTAGATTTAAGATCAGCTACGCCTTTCTCTTTCTTTTTTTTCTTTCTCTCGCACCTCTCTAAAAGCCTTGATTTCAGCGTGTCGTTTTGTTTCTGACAGGATTTCCTGCAAATGCTGCTGGTTACATTTCCCAACATGGAGAGGTATGCAAGTGGCTATGAATAATGCTTTGTAATTCATGAATAATAATACATGTCTAGACCCATTTACATCACTTTGGCCTTTGCTCAAGTATCATTATCCTGATGTCCAGTTCCAGACAAATGAAAGATATGTTATTCATACATTTTCTGTTTAAATTTAGTATTACCATTTTTTTCCCCCCCAACAGATGGGAATTGTCAGTGGATTTGATGTCAAATATATCTGCATGTTTTGATTTGGCCTCTCTTCTTGGTCCTGCTGTAGAAACATGACGAGCTCCCAAAAGCTCCCAAAAGAGATCCTGTTAGAGAAGTCTCATCCACTCTCAGATTAATTGAAGTGAATAAGGATAACTGCTCCTCCTGCTCTCCTCCTCTCTAATTCTCTCTCTCCCATTTTGCACTTTGGTAATCATTCACTTCTCTATTTCTCCTGATTGCTTCATTAACCTCTTCTTCTCTCTGTCTCTCTCTACCTCCCTGTCGTCTGTCTTTCACCTTCTTCTTTTTCTCCGTCCCTTTGATTTTTCTCTACCCTTATTTACCTGTGTGCCCTTCTGTCTGCTCTCAGTGTTGTATTTTTGCCTTTTCTGTCATGTTGAGTGTTCCGCTGGACCAGCACAGATTGATTGAATTAAACCGGGGGAGTTGGGCACGGTCAATATTTGGATCCGATGCCTCTTTCAGTAAACAACCCGCTCAAAGGTTCGCGATAAGAATAGACAGTCACTTGTGCAGGGTCATGTATCCTGCCCATTCCCTGACTAAATGTGGAACATTATTATTTATTTAAAAATATAAATAGCAATTAAAAAACATATAAAAATCTATTCATTCATCGAGTCATGCTAAAAGGAACTATTTTCCAGGCATCACCGTCCTTCTGTTTCACCACTATGGTTACTTACCAACAAAGATGCAAAGATCAACTTGATAAAACTGGTAGATACACGTCTCGTCTGCTCTCGTGCAACGCAAAGCTTCTTCTATCCAGTCCCATTACGAAGAGCATTTGATAGGCCATGTGGTGTATTAACTGTATTAATCTTTTGTTGCTCTTACAATGCGCACATAATACCATGTAATCCCGCCTTATGCTCTCTGACTGCTGATGCGGCAGACGACACCACATGCCAAGCGCTGGAGCTCTTCTAGTACGCAGCGGAGTACGGACTCCAAATCTTTTTCAGCGCTACAAATCAAAGTTGAGGTGACTCCAGATTTCTCCAGCGCTCCAATGAAGAGTTGAAGCCCACCAATCATGTATTTGTTCACCCTGAGAGTTGAAAGGCAAAAGACGAAAGAAAGAAGAGACATTTATTGATACTTAATGTGTATGTTTGCACATTTGACATTTTTCAAAGCAGTTTCTGTCCATGGTATATTCTTTTCATGTCACTTGAGCCTCTCCTGAGCCGCACTCGCACCATAATGTGCACATGCATGCTCCGTGTAAACGCACACCTATAAACCCAACGCATTGTCTGCACAGGCTTGTTGGCTTGTTGGACCTTGGGTGTGGCCCTCTTTTGGTTTAAGGTGTTTCCCGTATTCTCAAGTCGGCCGTGTGCCCAACAATGTTTTCCCAGAGCCATGTATTCATAGGTTTTCTTGGGCAATAACAGTCATTGCTATGATAATAGGATAATACTAATAACGCTTGTGCCATTGTGTTCCAGAAAAGGCCTCACCCTCCGTGCTATTTATGCTGACTGGCTCGATCGACCGGGAATTCCAAAGGTATGAAAAGTCTTGCTTTTTTTTCTTTCTTTTGATATTTACTATAATATATAATTTCATATGTTGCTTGAAGTCTATTATACAAAATACTCACAGGCCTAATTATCAAGTTAAATGTTAAACTCTTAAATCGATCGTTTACCCTTGAGTGTAATGTATAAAATTGCATTTTTCAATGTTTGCATAATTAGAAAAACTTTCAGTAGTGCGATAATTCAGTGCTATTGATTTTGGACCAATGGTCCGGTTTGTTATTTGTATTTTCCACGGAGCTCCGATGCATCATCTGTTTCACTATAAAATAAGTCATTGCTTTAGTCATGGTCCTCCTCCTTATTGTTTCTTTATCATATGAGGTCATGGAAAAAATGATCACACAGCTGTCCAAGTCAATCGTTTCATACTTGGCACATGCATGCACAGGGGGATATTTTTTATAGTGTATACTCCTCAGTGTGGGTTTCTGACTATGAAAGAGATTAGTTTGTAGTTTTGGTTTGAACCTGCTGATTGCAAAGCTTTGTCTAAACTTTAATTACTCACTTACTTTATTTTCTGACTTAATAAAAGAGATCCAGACCACTCCCATATACTTCTGCTGCCATAGTTTTTCCTCTTTGTCGATCTAAAGTGCATCGAGACTTTTGTTTGAGTTTTCTTTTTCTCCTTCTGTTCTTACTATGTAGTGGACCATACTGACTTATTCATCAATGTAGTTTTGTGATCATTTCATCGACATTTTAATGTAGGTTTATATGTATATATATATATATATGTGTCCCAGTTTAAAGTTTCTGCTCTCAGCATTTGCTCTTGAACGACGCGAGTGGCCTAACATTCGTCTCACTGTTTGCCGTGAGTGTAAATAGCTGTGTAATGACGCCGTCATAATGGCAATTATGTCTCATATTAGAAGTAAGATCTCTTTTTTAGCAGCTAAATACTACAGATTAAATGATGTGTGGCCACTAGCCAGCAGGCGTCTGGGAAATGCTAGACAATGATGATGATGGCGGCGTGTTTGTTGCTCAACGTGAGGGACGTTTTTCAAATGGGCTTTCGAAAAGGAAATCATGATGACATTGTGATGATGAACTGTGAGGCATCACTGGTTTGTTTTTGAAAGTGCTGCAGTTCTCTTTTATCGTTGTGACGTTGGATTGTTATCATCCCCCGTTGTTACTGTATCTTGAGGTGAGCAGAGATTCTCTGCCCGGGCTAATTGAGAAAGACCCACGGTCATAGATAGTTGGCTTGCGAGGCTCCCACAATGAATCCACTTTAACGGCTTCTTCAATGCTCCCATCGCCATAACAACTTGATCTTAATCACCACAGTGTGAATGTGCATTTCTGGGTTTCTGCACTCTGTGTCTGGGAATCCTCACCTTCTAGATTATGTGATGATGTAAGCGGAGCCCTTTTGGTGGGCCTCTGAGGGTGGGAGGAACCGCGTAAAGGGACCACTGTTTTCTCACACCTGATTGGGTGACGGCTAGAGTGTTCTTGCAGAAGCTTTTCTTGTGTTTGATGTGCCAGTCACCAGCTAATAGGATCAGTCAGATCGATGGAAACCTTTTACCGAGTGCACAAGTGCTTGTGCATTATGTACACGAGACACAAATGCATTTTTAAAGTCTCTCCCTACCTCCCTCTCTCCTCTCGGCCTCCTATCCATCGCTGGACAATGCTTGAATTGGAGAAAGGCAGGAAATGCTTTGGCCTAATAATAAACAATGACATTCACTGTAAGAGATGTGGAATGGGAAGGCCAGAGCCGACCTATTTTAGACCTCAGAGTTTAGTTGAGCATGCACTCCCTTTGGGATGATGGATCTAGGCTGAGACTTTGTTTAAATAAAGGCTACCTTTGATTCACCAGAGCTTTCTGCCTGATACCTTCCCTGAAATCCTAGAAATTACATTAGAAATGTACTTGTTTTACCTTTGTGCCCTTTTGTCAGCTCATCGCTGCTAGTTTAAACAGCTTTACCTGTTGTTTATTAACATTAGACCCTTTAATACCTTTTTAATACCTTTTAATACCAGTTTTGGTATTAATACCAAAACTGATGCAATTACTCTTTGGTAATGACCTTTGATTTTACATCTACATCTATTATATTTTGAAGAATAGCCTAAATAATTAAACTTAAAAACAATCGCCAAACTGTGTGTTGAAAGATGATGGTCACGCTTCTCATGCAGGTTTATGAGCCAGAGGTGTAACTTCTAAACACGCAATCTGATGTTGATTCACTAGAGAGACACTACACGCCGGACGAAGAGAGCTATTCGGGGAAGGGTTGTGGGGATCTAGGCTGCAAAGGAGCAATGTGTGGTATCCGGTTACACAATGGCAATTTACTGCTTCAACACTCTACTACATTTGACACAGCCCACAACACCTCCCCCTTCTCCGTACCTCAGTGGTCCCCCCCCCCGCCCCCCCCCCCCCATCTCCTTGACTTCGACACACATCTTCATGCTATTTCTGCCAGAGTACCTGTACAATACTCAGAGGCGAGTACTCAGGCATGCTGTTATTGAAGGTTGTGTGTGGCTATGGCAACGCCAACAGCATTGCATTGAATCGCTGCATGGGTGTGCGTGGGAACGTATGTGGAGTGTCTACCCGAGATTGTGTAATAATAATGCTGTGTCTCGTGTGTGTGTGTGTGTGTGTGTGTGTCTGTCGGTCTTTCGTGTCTGTCTCCCGACGGCGTCCTTTTCCCCCCCCCAACAAACATACAACAACGCACACCCGCCCCCACACAACCCTCACCATCATCTCTCCGATATGTGATTCACATCACTCGAGCAGTGGCTCTGCTGAAAGCCTTAATAAGGTTACAGAGTAAGTGCTCTGTGTTGTGCCTTCTAGCTGCTCTCTGTACGTGTGTGTGTGTGTGTGTGTGTTTGCACGCATGGCTCTTTAGGTGTGTGTGTGTCATGTCTGTGTCGTCTGATGGTGGAGGACTGTCTGTGAGAAGGACTGAGGTCACTGTCCATCCTTAAATTTCCACCTATTGAAGGATTTTCTTGGCGCTCCTCGTCCTACTCTTTTTTTTTTTTTTTTTTTTGGTCTTCTCCTCTTTTCTCTCATCCTCCAGAGTCAATTTGCGAGTTTCCGTCAGAGGAACAAGTGATCGGGCTCCCACCTCCTCCTTCTCTCCTCTCACCCTCCCCTTCCTGCTTGGCTCTCGCTCTCTTTCTCTCTCTCTCTCTGCAAAGCATTCCACTCTGTCCCGATCACTTGCCCCCGGCTCACTGCCTTCCCTCCTTCTGTGTCGTTCAGTGGCTGTATGAGAGGAACGCCGTGTGGTCAGAGGCGCGGCTGGTGGAAGAAGTCAAAGCAGAGGTAAGCGCTCTCCCGTTCTCTCTCTCTTTCCCTCTCTTCTCTCTTTTTTTTTTCCCCCCACTCTCTTCTTCTGGTCTTCAGGGAGTGGCAGACAGCTCTGAGATTTGAAATATTGCCCCTGATACATCTTGATGAGATGGTCCTTTGATTCTCTCTTTTCCCTCCCGCAGTTATTTTCTCCGTTCTCCGTATCATTTACATGCTCCGTTCCATCTCTTATCTCTTATCTCTGCCTCTCTTCTGCTCCATCTACCTCGGTTTTGCTCGTTGGCTGCCTGTATCAGGCTCTCGCTCTGTCTGCCTCTGAGTGAAGTGCGGCACACAGCGCTGTGCATCTGTTGCGTGTCATTCCGTGCTCTCTTATCAGATTTCCCATTACGCTCCCAATCGCCTCGTCCGTATTTTTTTTCCATTCATCTCTCTGTTAAACTGTAACAAATTGGGAGACAATGCCCCTCAAATGTATTCTGAAGACCTTGACACACAGAAGAATGACTGAGTGACTTTGCATCTTGGTAATGACTCGTCCACTTCATGTGCTGTTTAATGTACTGTTGCGACAGGAGAGCTAAACTGAAGCAGAGATAGTGATTGGCTGTATAATGGAGCTCTATGGTGGAGGGAGTCACAGCAACATACTTTCACTATTACCCTTTTGTCTCAGTTTTCACGCTTGTGTTGGAGTGTACGGAGCGCTGAAAGGTTGTGTGTGTGTGTAAAGTGCGTCTGAAGTCTTTTTATATTGACTCGCTGCTATCAGAGGTGACCGCTCACACTTTCTCTTGCGTCCTTTCCTCCCTCCTCAACCTTCTTTCATTGTCTCACCTTTCTGATTCCTTCTCCGTCCCCTCCGCTGTTTCTCCGTGTCCCCGTCGAATCCCGCTCACTCGAAACCTGCCACGTTGTTGTCTCTCCGCCTCAACTCTCTTTTCCCGCCTTCACCACCTTGCAACCCCATTCTCCCTCCTGCAGGTTGGAAAATGGATTCTCCTCAGTCAGAGTCCTCAGGGGAAGGGCAGAAAGCGGAAGAGAACAGACCCCAAGGTGAACTACAAAGAGGTAGGAACCACTCTGCTTATTAAGACGTCTACCTTCCTGCTGCTCTACTTTGGCTCTGGGGAGTTCTCTTTTGGAAACCTTGCTGTTCATTTGGGGTTTTCTTCATTTGAATCACCTGTGAATCATCAAACGTTTTTGTTTATCCGACAACATATTTACCCCCCCCCTCCCCCCCCCCCCACTCTGTTTATGTCTGGTGTCTACGCGAACAGACTGCCCTGTACTTGCTTAAGTCTGTGTTTACCTCAAGTTATGTCACGCATATATTTAACCTTTTAAGAGCGTGCGTACATCACATAGCCATGGCCAGTGTGTGTGTGTGTGTGTGTGTGTGTGTGTGTGTGTGTGTAGGACCTGCGTCTGTGTTTGTCCGTGGCAACATTTAGCCTCGACGTTCTGGGTCTCAATCCGGCCTTGAAATCTTTGTTACTTTTTCTCTTTCAAACTGTTTCCTGCCAAATAAAACATACCCAAGAGATGGTTGTGCCTGTGTGTGTGTGTGTGTGTGTGTGTGTAGTGCTAATTAGTTCTCTCATGGGATGGCTAATCCCCCTCCACCCAGTAAATGACACACACACTTGCACACACACGCCTGCATCATTAATGAACACACACTGATCTATAAGCCACTGAGGGGCCAGAAGTCATTAGCTAGCATTAGCTAGCAGCAAAGCAGCTTTTACATATCACTATCAATATGCAGATAGTAGAGTAAGGGAAGCATTTGCAAAGGCTCCATTTACTTTAACATTTTACACTATCAATAAGTAAGGTAAGTGCCCCTGTATCTTCACATAAAAAAACGAATCATTACCAAATATATTATTATATATCAAGTGACTTTTCAGGAATTTACGTTTTCCCTCGACACCAAGTTTGCATCACAGCTTTCAGCAGATCAAATGTATATATTATTCATAAGCAAAGCTGTACCTGTTTAACCGGTGCCTGCAGTCTAGGGACTATTTCATAAATCCTTGCAACATGATTTTTCTGCATTAGATTCCCTACAATTACTGTGCTGCAATTTGGATCGCTCACAACTTGAAATGAAATGCCTGTAGAGTCCGCAGCCGGTGCCGCCCCCCTTTACACCACCTGATACCTATCGTCTGGCATATTTACAACGTACACACTCCTACACACAAATACACTTACTTCTAAGGGGCAGCAAAGGGGCCTCTTCCTGTGAGGGGGGGGGGGGTGGCACAGAGTGCTGAAATCAGCCTCATGAAAGAATAGCCAATTACTGTCCACTTGGTCATACACAATAGTGAGAAAAGGGAGGGAGGGACGGATGGACGGAGGAAGCGAGCTAGAGGGTGGGCGTGGGGTGTAGGGGCCGGGTTGTGGGAGGTCAGTGTTTGAAGTTACACCATAAAAGCCATCCTGAAAAGAAACCCAAAGTGACCCCCCGCCCCCCTCCCCCCCCCCCGCACCTCCCTTTGCATCCATCCCTCTCCCCCTGCGGCCGAGCCCTCACCTCTCTGCTCCTCTGCGTCTCCATGCCCTCCCTTTGTTTCCGTGTACAGCTGGGCGCCCCGTGGATGGGCCAGGTGTATTTTATATTTCTCCTTCATGTACTTCAAACGTCACACAGCCCGATTTCTGCTCAATCCCTCTTTTCATCTGCCTCTCCTCCCTTTCTCTTCGCTTCTTGTGCGAGGCTTTAAATCACGCAGCAGACCCCATCAGTAACGGAGGAGAGAATAATGGGTGTGGAGTGGTTGGGGGGGGGGGGGGTTAAAACACAGGAGACAGGAAGACAGGGAAGTTTGGAGGAATCCGAGATGAAGATGCAAATAGAGCAACGAGAGTGGAATGTGAAAAACAACACTCGACGCCACCGCTGGGCATTGTGCATCCCCTGTGGTTATGTTTTAGATCTTTTCAAATTGGAATGGAAACCTGGATTCAAGCCACAACATGAAGCAGTTGGTTGATGAATACAAATTGAAAGGTATCATTAGAGGGGTTTGAGAATGAGTAGCTGGAGGACTGACTGTATGGAAGGCGAAAGGTGAGAAAAAAGTAGAGCAAAACTGAGCGCAGAGGATTGGAGTAAAAGCGGAACTAATGGCGTGTTAGAAGTTTTGAGATTACGAATTCCAGCAAGGTAATGCATCTGCTTAGGGAATTTGAGGCATTAAAGAGCAGAGTGGATATTTTTCAGGACATTTGATACGCACACAAGAGATGAAATATCACTCAACTGGTCAGACGATTTAAGCTCGGTTCGGCAGAGAGATGGTGAGGGAGGGAATAGAGAAGGCAATACTTTTAGTGGGAGGGAATTAGGCTGAGCCAGAGTTGCATTAAGCACTAATGACATCATGGATGATTAAGGAAAATACACACAAACACATGCACACACACACACACACACACACAGACTCGCAGACTCACAAACCTAGAGATGCAAACAGTGGAAAGAGCCAGACACCCCCCACAGAGCCGCCAGAGATCTGGTCAAGTTTAATAGAGCCCAAGTTTATTACCAACTTCCCGTCGTCTTGGTTTTCTCTGCTACGTTATTGATCCACATGCAGCTTTAGACCGCGTGTGTGCATGTGGTGAGCGTGCGCGTGTCCAGGTCTGCAGAGGGATATTAGTCACGCCCGCATGGTAATGGGCCTCATTTTGCTCTCATTTTCATCCGCGGTCTCCTGTAATGAGACGGTCCGTCTGCCCCTGCTGATCAGGACAGGAAACCCCGGAGGGTAAAAGACCTGTGAGTAGCAGGAGGCCGTGGCCAACTTTTTTGGCAAACACGCTCCTTTTGTTCTGTTGAAGAAGCTTTTTGTAAACTGTGATTTATCTGGGTTTTGTATTAATCAAATGGGCTCTTGTCCTTTTATCCCAGGGTTCATGGAATGGGCTCAAGTGTTGACGCATGCGGCAATTCTAAAATAACAATTATTTCAACTCTTACACTTCTCACAAGGGGAAAAATAAATCAGATTTAGTTGGAAGGGTTTTATCAGGAAGTTTAAAATGTTCCATCTCCTTTTGCCAGGGTGCAACTGACTATCTACACTCACCGGCCACTTTATTAGGTACACCTGTCCAACTGCTCGTTAACACTTAATTTCTAAGCAGCCAATCACATGGCGGCAACTCAGTGCATTTAGGCATGTAGACACTGTCAAGACAATCTCCTGCAGTTCAAACCGAGCATCAGTATGGGGAAGAAAGGTGATTTGAGTGACTTTGAACGTGGCATGATTGTTGGTGCCAGAAGGGCTGGTCTGAGTATTTCAGAAACTGCTAATCTACTGGGATTTTCACGCACAACCATCTCTAGGGTTTACAGAGAATGGTCCGAAAAAGAAAAAACATCCAGTGAGCGGCAGTTCTGTGGGCGGAAATGCCTTATTGATGCCAGAGGTCAGAGGAGAATGGCCAGACTGGTTCGAGCTGATAGAAGGGCAACAGTGACTCAAATAACCACCCGTTACAACCAAGGTGGGCATAAGAGCATCTCTGAACGCACAGTACGTCCAACTTTGAGGCAGATGGGCTACAGCAGCAGAAGACCACACCGGGTGCCACTCCTTTCAGCTAAGAACAGGAAACTGAGGCTACAATTTGCACAAGCTCATCGAAATTGGACAATAGAAGATTGGAAAAACATTGCCTGGTCTGATGAGTCTCGATTTCTGCTGCGACATTCGGATGGTAGGGTCAGAATTTGGCGTCTACAACATGAAAGCATGGATCCATCCTGCCTTGTATCAACGGTTCAGGCTGGTGGTGGTGGTGTCATGGTGTGGGGAATATTTTCTTGGCACTCTTTGGGCCCCTTGGTACCAATTGAGCATCGTTGCAACGCCACAGCCTACCTGAGTATTGTTGCTGACCATGTCCATCCCTTTATGACCACAATGTACCCAACTTCTGATGGCTACTTTTAGCAGGATAATGCGCCATGTCATAAAGCTGGAATCATCTCAGACTGGTTTCTTGAACATGACAATGAGTTCGCTGTACTCAAATGGCCTCCACAATCACCAGATCTCAATCCAATAGAGCATCTTTGGGATGTGGTGGAACGGGAGATTCGCATCATGGATGTGCAGCCGACAAATCTGCGGCAACTGTGTGATGCCATCATGTCAATATGGACCAAACTCCCTGAGGAATGCTTCCAGCACCTTGTTGAATCTATGCCACGAAGAATTGAGGCAGTTCTGAAGGCAAAAGGGGGTCCAACCCGTTACTAGCATGGGGTACCTAATAAAGTGGCCGGTGAGTGTATATATATATATAGATATATATTTTATATATATAAAACAGAGCATAAAACATACAAAAAAGAAAAAGAGCAAAAATGGTAATTAGAGGATACAAATGTAACCCAAACAAAAGATGCGTTCAGGCGTTCATAATTTAAGCAAAGCATGAAATTGGATCAATTCATGTCAGTTTTTAAAATATATTCAATAAGTTGATCCGATGATGATAAGGGATTAGTATAGTTCTTAATGTTGTACTCAAACTTGTAGCGTAGTCCTTTGAATACAGTATAATAAATGCAGTATGGCACATATTGAAGGCTTTAGTGCAAATGTGATAAGGTTCTGTAAATAGAAAGTGTTTACACAGCTCTTCCTCTGGATAAACACATCCGGGAAATGGTGTAATCCTGAATTCTTCTCATTCCTACAGAAATCTTTCTGCCCCACACTATTTTTAACCCGCCTCCCTTAATCTAAGGCTGCACAATTAATATTTCCAACCAATTTATTTTAGTTCATATGAGATTATAAATATGAATCTCCAAAAGTACGATTAACTAAATCTTGTAGTATCTTGATAGTATAAGCCACTCTTAATCATTTCAGTTATTAAAATATTCATTTTAAAACCTATAATAGGAGCACATGAATACAAACATTAGAATCGCTGTACGCGCTCTGCGCAAAATGCGCGTGAGACTGTTAGTACATCCACGCTAACTTCACAGATGCAGCAGAGATGGTGGCTGATGAGCCTCCATTTGCACCTTCATGGCAGCCTGCACCGTCTTGGTGAAGGCCCCGGCTTACTGTGAGAACCTTTTGTGTTTGCCGATATAAGTTACAAAGATCGACCTCAGCAACTACTTACAGCTACAGTGAATGCATTTATGTTAACTGCACACACTAAGCATCTGATTGAAACAATTCCTGGCCTTTAAGAAGTAAAACGAGTATCTATTAACAACCCTGCCTGATGAGTTCTCTTAAGAGGTATCCATTCAATGTTGGTTTATTACCAACGTTTGGTGATTAGTTTATTATACTTTTTACAAGTATTGCTCAACACATTTCATGCCTTTTTGATTATGAACCAGAGAGATTACACCAAATTAGAGACAGTGGAGGAACCACATGAAATATGGGTTGTGAACTTGAGGATGGAGAAACGGGAGAGAAAGCAATGTGGAAATTGCAGTTTGTGTGGTCAACAGATTAGATCCCAACCCTCGTCCAGCATTAAACGGCAAAGACTTAAATGTGCTGTGTGTTCATGAATGATAAATTAGTAGCTATAATAACAAAGTCTCAGTCTGTTCAACCGCTTCCCCTCCTCCTGTTTCTTCATAGGCTGACCCCTACCCATGAAACAAAGCATATCCGTTGCGTAATGGTGTTTTTGTGGAATCTGTTTCGGTATTTTTGGCAATGCTAACTCCACCCCTGAGCGGCAACGTATCTCACATCTGCTTTCCATACGACCCGGTCTTCATATCTCCAGTGCACCCTTGGCTCCTGGTTTTTGCCGCTCGTGTTCTGCCTCTCTCGTTCCGTTTCTCTCTCTCTCTCTCTCTCTCTCTCTGTGTGATTTATTGGAAATGAATCAGGTATGAGGGAGTAAGCCCGAGGAGAGATGGGAACATTCAGGGAAATGGCTGTTTCCGGCCAGACTTCATCACATCAGGATGGGAAATAGTCGGAAGTGTGTGTGTGTGTGTGTGTGTGTGTGTGTGTGTGTGTGTGTGTGTGTGTGTGTGTGTGTGTGTGTGTGTGTGTGTGTGTGTGTGTGTGTGTGTGTGTGTGTGTGTGTGTGTGTGTGTGTCCATTAGCAGACTGACTGGGGATCAAGGGCTGCTCAGGCACTGAGTCCACCACTGTGAGCCACAACCCCTTAATTGTCTTTTAAATGGAAGAAAAATTGCAAGACATACAGAGCTCAAGAAAATAATCCACCCCCATGGCTTTATTGGAATATTTGAATTGAAGTATGACTTGCGGTTTTATTGTGTGTCTATGGCTCACGTTCATGGGTCCTGTTGCTGTGCCGTACCCCCCCTTTACCTGGTGATCGAGGGTTTGTGCGCAGCAGTCACGCTGGGAGCCGTTGGGTGTGAAGGGCCGTGCCGGTTCTGATTAGAGACTGGTTTCAGGTGACCGGTCAAGTAGCAAGAGCGTTGGGTCTCTGAACCCGCATCGCGAGATCCGTCCAGGCTGCTTTGGCGACGCTCGTTTCGACAATAGAGACTTCATGAGGCGAGGCCAAAGGGGTGAGCTGCTGTTGTTGCACAAGTAATGGGTTTCCAGAGGAACAGGTGGATTAGTGCAGCAACGACAGCCCTGGTGAAGAGGGAAATGAGCAGTTTTCAGCCCATGAGCTTTTCCATAGTTGCCAACAGGAAATTATTATGGCGCAAAGAAGAAGCTTTTGTAGCTTATTAGCTCTGTCGCAAACATGAGCTTTTATCCAACCTCTTCTATTGTAGTACAAGCTGCTCACTGAAAGAGGAATCATTTGCAGACATTCAGGCACGGCTCTGGACAGACACAAAGGCACACGCTCACTGTACTATTGCTACACAGGAATTCCTTCCTTGAGTACACTAGATAAAGGTTCCCTCAGGGCTGAGCTCGGGTGAGATAGTCAAAGAGAGAGAGAGAGAGAGAGAATCTGAGGAGAAAGAGATGAGAGAGGGGCCAGAACATCCACAGAGAAAAAAGAGCCGGAGTAAAACAATCGATCAATGAAAGTATCGGACCAACTTTGGGATTTTTCTGGTCTGACCGCTGTGAAAAAAGTGCTGACCAGAAGAAACCCATCGTGTGGGAATCAAGGGATCGGTGTGGCAAACAACTGTCGTTTGATCACCGTTGTCTCACACTGAAGCTGCATCAGCGAGCCGTCGATCCAGCGTCACCTGTCGATGAGACGCGTCGGTCCACTTGTGTTTGAATAAACATCTGTACGGTATTTGTATTGTAGACAAACTAAGGCAGTGATCTGTGAAGACTACTGAACACTGGTGACTGCCGATGCTCCCTCCACACATCACCCCAGAGTTTAACACGATACAGCTGCATAAACTGACTGGAAGTCAAATGTACACAATATCTGTATCTGTGTATATGAGTATTTTCTTGTTTGATTTGTCGTGTTTTTTTTTGTAGTTCTGTCCCGTCCGTTTTTTAAAGGCGTCACAAAAACAACGCAAAACTGGGCTGAGTGAAAACATTTTTCCCTTTTTGATGGGTAGTAAAAATCAAAGAGAAATTCATCAGCGGAGCAAGTGTTCGAGATGGGGGGAGATGGCTCCATCGGTGTTGTGTTAATGAGGGAGATCAACACAGAAGGAAAGTGAGAGGGAGAGAGTGCCAGCGTGTATTTGTCTCATTTATCACACAGCGGCAGTTCTGTTTTTCGGGGTCACTTAAAGCTCGCAGCCTGTCTCATCTCCTCTGGGGACTCCCTGTAGTCTGCGTGCATGAGTGTGCGTGTGTGTGCGTGTGTGTGTGTGTAGCTGTGAATGGGGGGCATACGTTTAAAAAGAGAAGGGCGGAGGGTGCAAAGAGATCAACAGCCAGAATTGATGACGTTGACAAGCTATTTCATGGCAGGCATAGCTGCTCAAAAATACCACTTAGGGCTTCATGACTTTCTGGGGAGCGCACCCATGCATGCTATTGCTCGCACACACACACACACACACACACACACACACACACACACACACACACACACACACACACACAGAGCGAGGGTAGCTTTTCACTGGAGGGGTCAAGAAGAGCATCTACACACATAAAAACACACACGCACATGTACACGTCCACGTATTCAGAATCGCAGAAGCGTTTTGTAGTGTCATTAAAGTGCAGCTGTGTTTGTCTTTCCAGCACACATGGAAAACCCATCAGGGACACAGAGAGAGAGAACAGCCTGCTCAATATGGCTGCTGCCACAACGCGTGCAAAACAAGCACTAATGTACAGTCCATTGTTCCCTTTTGGAGGCGATCCATCCGCAAATTTCCACCGTTTAATGCTATGCTATAAAAACAAACTAGCGTGCAGGTGGCGTAGTTGAACCTAGTGATGCTTTGGCCAGATATTTAGGGTAGTCGTGTTCAATATTGGGCTGGGCTTTGAAATGGAGCAGGCTTTTTAAGTGGTGGGAAGTGAATCAATGCTTTTCACATAAAACCCAATTTGGGCATTGCCTCAAAGCTTTCATAGGTGCAGAAGCTAATGTTGCGGTCGTGTGTGCGTGCGTGCACGTATGAATGCTGAGTGCTAAAACATCCGTCTTCCTTGGTAATGACTTGGGAGCCGCCGGCGCTCCTTTAGACGGCCCTGACACAATCAGCCTGGTCAGGCACACGCAAAGATACGATACGCACACACGCCAGTGTACGCAAGGTAAGGAACCCGCTATCCTCACAAGAGTCTCACAAAAGTTCGGTCTACTATTCAGACTGATGCACATGGAAGATGTTCAGTTCATACGGCAGGCGACGGCTGCAGCTCCCCGGGCTCAAATATCATGTTTTTCTAAACTGAGCGGTGGCCTTATCGTAGGGAAGAAATACAGAGGGATTGTCTTCTTGTGGTTTAAATGGGCTTTAAAGTAAACAACACGTTTTAAATTACTTTCCATCTGCTCTCCCCATTGCGGTCTCAGTGTGACGGTCTCCCTGACTCCATCTCCCTCCTGTCTCTGGTGTCTTCTGTCAGGCTCTAATATCTTCCTCTTTTTGCTTCCTGTGTGTGTGTGTGTGTGTGTGTCTGTTGTGCGATTCCACAGCTGTGTGTGCATGTCTGTCTGTGCAGCAGATATCTGGGCTCAATCCATCACACATACTTCTGTCGGCTCCAACCGCTTACAACCCAGCAAGGCCTGGAGTTCACACAGGAGACGACGCACTTCCAGTACATACTGCACACACACACACACGCACACACACGCGCGCATGCCTACAAACACCAAAAAAAAACAAAGATGTCCGTCTGTTTCAAACACGCTAACACGGAACGACACCCCGGGAGTCTCTCCCTGAACGCGACCTTTCCGTTTGACGGGTCTGTCTATGTTCGCCCCTCAATGCCGTCTCCTCCCTCCTTCTCTTCTCCCTCGCTGCTCCTCTCTTGCGTGTTGAACTCTGCGTGCCAGGGTTCCTCCCTTCTTTCCTCCCGCCACTCGGACTGGCTTTCTCGGTTAATCTTTTAACAGCAGTAGATGCTATCTCTCCACGCTGGAGGTCACCACCGGTGCATGTTTATGTTTTACCCCTATTATTGTTGTCATATAGCTAAACCCGGCTTGAATGAATGAATCTCAGCTGCCGGTGTTTGGACATGGGTGTGTGTGTGTGTGGGTGTGTGTGTGTGTGTGTGTGTGTGTGTATCCTGACATTTAGGAACCTAACCACTGAAAATAATGTGGTGAAATTGCCAGCATGCAATTGGATGAGCTTGCAATTGTGCTGTGACCTTTTTTTTGACATTTCGGTTTGTCTCTGTGCCTATTAACCCTAGTAATTATTATAATCAAGAGCAGCACACACCACTGATAATATTCATCCACAACCCCCTTAAAGTAAACCGTTTTTTAAATTTGTTATTCCCACCCCCACCCCCAGCCATAATATTTAGCCAGAACCCCAAAGCCCTTCTCACCCTCTCAGGATCAGGCCAGGACAAACGACATGAGGAAATGAAACCTGGGTGCTCTGCTATTTTCAGAGTCACATTTCATACGTCGATGTGTTCTTGGAGTAGCAGTAGTTTGTGATAACCGAATATAATGTGTCCGTGTGTGCGTTTGTCTTGAGCATCGGGCTCTAACCGAATTCCGACACACTGATGATTTTGGACAGAGACGTCAAAATATCCCACAGAATTTGGCTCTTGGCAGAAAGAGAGTCCACCGAGGCAGAATATAGACCATCTGAAGCTCTCCATGGACATGTGGAAAAAGCTATACCAGCAAGAACAAGAATATTTCTTTAAATTTGAAGTCGAATCATGAACAATCAGTCCCAATAAACATAAAATAACTGCATTTTCTAAGTCTCTGTTCTCCACAATCCCTTTCTCCTCAGCTCTCTTTGTCTAAGCTGATGTCCAGCTGTGTGGATGTAACACTGCAGTACAAATGCTGCAGATTTTTCTCTCTCGCACACAAACAGAGTCCTTTTGTTCTAGTCCGGTTTCAAAGGCCCCTCTCTTTCAAAGGCATACGGGCGGTGCAGAGGAAAAACACTCGAGATCCGGGTTCAATCCCCTGTTGTGACTCCTATTGGTGGTTTAGGGCACCTGCAGAGAGGCTAGTTGTATCGAATCGGGCCTGTTATACCCTTCAAGTGAAGCGTGTGACAAGGACGACGTGGCCCATGCCGGTCCGTACCCGCCCAGAACAGGACCAGCACGGTAAGTGAGGAGGAAGGAAATGTGTTTGAGGAGTTGTCTGTGTCTCCTGCGGGAACGGAACGGGAGGAGGAGGAATGGCAAGAGGGAGGGAGGGAGGCGAGGGAGGTGTTCACTGGAGACGGTTAGATTTGTGGCTCGCGTCAAAGCACAAAGTGCTTGAGATGAATTAAACTTGCTCTGTTTTGGAGGTGTGTGAATGGCTGTGAGTCACAGCGGCGATGAGTAGGAGAGAACACGTGTTAATTGCACGATCAATGCCAAATTGCAGGAATATAGAATTGGACATGACAAACACCCCCCCCCCCCCCCCACACCCGAACAAAGTGCTGAAACACGGTGAAGGGAAGCTATCCGATGAGCACAAGAATATCGCGCAGCATGCAGGAGGAAGTTTCACGTTCCCCGTGAACTTGGAACATGCACTTTGTGTGTGAGAGTGCCTCGTTCGCCCGGTGGAATCCCCCCTCGGGGCGAGTAGTCATTCCCTTCCGCCCGGACCCACTGTGTGTGTGTGCTTATTCAGTTTAACCCCTGACTGGGACCCCCGCGGTGACCCCACGCTGCTTTTGGATTGGCCGTGAATGCGTCGGCGAGGGAGCAAGACGGTGGGGGGTGGGAGGAGCAGCCACTACGCGGTGCCAGCAGCTGATCAAACGCGTACATTCATGCCAACGTTTATGGCCACAGACTTAAGTATTGTATGTGCATATGTGACGTGGCGTGCATACGGATATTTGTTACCACATTACACTTATGCCGGTGAAAATTCTGGCCACTTTGCCGGCTACGGAAGATGAGACAATTGATCCAGACGGTCATCGGGATTGCAAGGTCAAAAATTAAAAAAACTCTTGTGCCTCATTCTCTTTTCCGGCGCGTTTCTCTCGCCACTGTTCCCTATACGTCTCGCTTCCTGATTAGGTTTCACGATTGATTGCAACAGCCGGATCCACCCACACAAACACACCCTCATCTCGCTCTGCCGAGGCGTTGTTGGTCGTTGATTAAAGCCGTTTTTCCGAAATTGAAAAACAAAGCATGAATGCTGCAAACGAATAGATTGCAGATACAGTCGCGGCTTGTCATCGGCGAGGTCATCCGTCTGTGACCGGCGCTATCTGGGAGATCGTCGCCCTGCTGCAGCGGCAGCAGGTGTGACATCATTTGAGGAGATGGTAGCACGGCAGACAGCTCCATTTCCCCAGTTGAAATGTGACTCAAAGATGACCTTTCGGCGTCTCCTGTGTGTGTGTTTGTGCGCGCATCCGTGCGTCTGCTCCAATCCATTCTCCAAAATTGGTTTACAAAACCTTTGATGTCAGCAGGTCGTTTTATGATGTCTTTTTAGACCTTGTGCAGCAACAGGATTGCAAAATAACATCCCAACATTGTATGAATATATTTTTCTTTAGCCACTTATCATGTTTATAGGTTTTATGTTTATAGAGTCCACTCGTTACTGCTGTGCGCTACACAAGCACACACTACTGTGTGTGCTTATTTCTGAAAATTAAGGGAATACATCGTTTTTTTTTACTGAGAATTTAATTGTTACATTTACTTATGGGTTAAAAATGGTTAATATCTTTTATTATTTAAAAAATATATACAATATATCAAACTACAAAAAAGGAGAAGCTGAAGAGTGCTACTCAAGAGTTCCTTTTTTAAGAGTTCCAGGTTTTATTCCTGACCATCTGCCATGTTTTTGCCCAATACACGTCAACGCAGCTGTAAAGGGCAGTAACCTAATTAAAAGTATAAAGTATTTGCGATGCTACACATGCTGTCATCGGCTGTTGGGAGAACCTCAACCCGAGCCGGCCGCTGTAGTTTGATCAGACAAATGCTCGGGGCCCTTTAAAATCAAGTATATATAAACACGGATATCAGAGAGAGATATAAAGTGATCAGGGAGCGCCAGGCCACTCAAAAGAAGAGTGAAAAGGAGTTGGTATGGAGACGGGGGGGGGGAAGCAGACAGTCATGGAGACGGAGGGAGAGGGGAAAGGAGGCGGGTTTGATGGGAAGACTGAGTGAAACCGTAGTACCTGAGGCGTGGGCCGAGGCCTTTAGCTGCCGGTGCCAGAATGTGTTTTTACGAGCCTGCGGTCAGACTGAAATAAAAGGCAGCCGAGCGGCTGAAAGGCGTCCCCGCACTCACTCACATACACACGCATGCACGCACACCATTCAATGGCCTTTCACAGTTTGGTTTTATAATGTCACAGTTATCCAGTGTCTCCAGCCCTTATGATGCAGCGTGACTGAACAGGCGGCACACTCTCCTCAGTGGGGCGGGTGTAAGGAGTGAGGGGAGCGGAATGGAAGGAAAAGAAAGCTTTAGCAACACCTCTGTATTCCTTTCAACGGTGCCAAGGGCATAGAAATAGGTTCTCGGAGTTCTTTGGAGTTGTTATGCAGATTTTATGGTCAGTTAGTCCAATTGTTGACTTGTTTTACACATTCCCTCTGGGGTTGCTGTTTTTGTCCCTCTGTGTTATTTGTCTTTTCCACACAATTTGTCATTTCCAATTATTTTTTTTATGACCAGTAACTTTTAACACGTTTGGCTTTTCCAATTATTGTTACAAATAACCCAAAAGGAAATTGCGGTTTAACGCCATAATGCTTTAGAGCGTCTAGTAAGAAAAATGCTGGAATAACAGCAGCAAAAATGACCAGAAGAAAAAAGTACCGATGTACAACTTGATGTACGAGGTGATTCAGATCGCAGGATGCTCTCGTAGAGATGTGATGGGAACCTTGAAGGCATGTCGACCACAAGGTTCCGTGGCACAGAGGATGTGACGTAAGTGACAGATGGAGAAAATGGAAATACTTTGGATCAATCCAGTCGACGCACAAAGGCTCCCGGAAAAGGAACAGCGGCTCGCTCTTCTGTGTACAGTACGCAGATTGGTACTTGCTGCCGTTGCCATGGAAATGCTGAACAACTAATGGAAAGGGACGGGAAACTCTTCATGTTTTCTTTTTGCTCTTTTTTGAACAACCCTTGTCCGTCCTTCCACCCTCACAGAAGTGCAGACGAGCCCCGAGTCTCAGAGCTGCATTTGTTAAAGCCCGATCATTAAGTGCAGTCGTATCGCAATCAGGCCTCATCGCTTCCCGTCTCCACATTTGCACAAAAGGCTAAAGAGCTCCGATTCATCTTGTGCTCTGCGAACATGTTCCACAGCAGCAGTAGCATGACTAATGCTGCTTAGTCCCATGGTCCCGTACTCCCACCCACGTGCACTGAGACGCGCACGATCAAATAAAATGGAGCTGCTTCCTCCTTTTTGACTTTCTCCATTTCTCCCCCGCTCTCATGAGAGTGCCACGCAATGCACCGCACACACGCATGTACTTCTACACACACACACGCGCGCACACACACATGCTGCGCAATGTATACTTCATTTCATTTATAGATTGTGCTGGACATCATATCCTGTGTTCACCGTAGCTGTTTGTCTTTTCCTGCCGCCTCCTAGCGACGTAAACAGTCCGTATCTGTGCATGCATGGACGTATATGCAAGCGTGTGTGTGTGTTGTTCTATAGCGGATGAGGTCACCGTGTGAATGGGACATTTCGGGCTGCTCATTTCCCAGAGGTTCCTTGAAAGGCTCGACTCAATATAGAGCCGTTGACCCATGACAGCGGTTGTACCAGAGGGGGAGTATGTGTGAATTGTTTTAAATATTCGTCCCTGTATGAGTGAGGCTACAGGCGGTGGGAGTGTGCGTTTGTCTTGTTTATGTGAGACATGGAGAAAGACTGTGTGTTCTCTTTGTTGCAGCATTAGCATTCCTGAGCTTTGACATACAGAACGGGAATGAAATGCTTCTTTCGTGTGACCAGGAGATATTTTCTCAAGAAGATACTGGGATACGTTAGCCCCCCTGCAGTGGTTAGCTGCTTCCAGCAATGTACTATCAAGAGCTAATGTTAGAGTTCCCCATGACCCACGGTTTGTGTGTGTGTGTGTGTGTGCGTGCATGGCTCCACTCACTAATAGAAGGGTACTTTGGCCATGTGCAGTCTCCCTCTGTGTCACCCTCCCACACACGGATACACCTTCTCAACCACCTTCATCTACCCTGAAAAACATTTTCAATCAGCGGTGAAGTAAGATCTTGTTAAAAGAAGAGCCCCAAGGCAAGTCTCGAGCCTTTTGTAGAATGGGTAGAAGGTAAGGAGTTCGGTGAGTGGGTGCTTTCTTCTTTCTGAAGAAGAGTTTTAATAGTGAGCTGCACCAGATTCGAAAGCTAAAGAAATGCGCAGTTAAAAGTTTTGAAGAAAAGTGCGACATTTTCCACTGAGATGTAGTGTAGCTGAAGGGAAGGGAAAATAAATCGCATACATTTAAACTTAAGTGCAGTTTTTGAGTTAGTTTTGAATCCCCGTGGAGATATTAGATGTGAGGAGAGAGACAATCATTTATTTTCTGTTTGAAAATGATAATCACAATTTCAAATTGCTTTGTAATGTACCATCATTGACCTGGAATTTGTCTGGAGACGCTGGTGCAGACATATTGATTACCACCATAGCAACATAAGTACATACAAGCACAACAGGACCTCACAGGCAGCACAGATGGCTGTGCGTGCGTGCGTGCGTGTGTGTGCGTGTGTGTGCGTGTGTGTGCATTGTGCTGTGTTTTATGGCTGAGTATTCCTCACTTTTTTTCAAAGGGTGGTAGAGTGAAGAGGATCATGGGTGGGCCCAAAAGAGACGCTTTAAGAGATGGAGACGCCACTTCAGAAAACAGTCCGCCTTTGCAAAATGGAAGGAGGAGAGGACGCCGAGTCGGGGGAAAGTCGATAAGAGGGTGAAGGGCGAGACTGGATATCAGACTTTCCATAGAGTTAAACGATCGTGTGTGTGTGTGTGTGTGTGTTTGTGTAGCATTAATGGTGTTTGATTTGACCATTTGCCAGCTTGAGTATGGGTGTTATTCCCTCAGCTCCAACAGCTCCATGCTGAAATACTTCCTGATTTCAGGTCAGGTTGTTCCCAGCAGCGCTTCGGAGGTTGTTTACCAAAGATAGCTTTAATGAATAGGCTCTTTACAAAATATATACAATTCATTCTTTGCAGGATGTGTTTTTCCTGCGAGGTTTGTTCGTCTTCCTCCTCCTCCTCTGTCGCTTTCTTTTATTCCCCCCCTGCTCCCTCTCTCGGGCTCTGCTCAGTCACACACAGACACACACACTTCATACCTATTTTCACATCGGTCTCCGCTGTGCCGTCAGCCATTAATTGTGTCCCAGACTGGGACTCGAGAGAACATGGGTCTGTGATTGCTGGGTGTAAGTGGGTGGGGGGGGGGGGCGAGGAATGCAAGGCTGGGCACAGCTGTCTCCAGAGGAGGAAGTTGCTCTCTCGTATCGCTGCCCACATCCATCCTCAGAACAATCGTCCAAACTCAACTCTTGAGTGTTTTGATGTCCCTGAAGATGTTAGTCATTAGAAGAAAATGGGTTGTTTCCTTTCGGTTTAATTCAGGATAGCACAATCAGTGCAGGGACCAGTAAGAAGCAGTAGTGAGGCATTTCCTATTTCCTGACCACTGACCTTATTTTTTATAGATTTTTCGGCTCCCTTTTGGCTGCAATCAGGGTTTTAAGCTGCAATATCTAAACATTAATAAATATATAAATATAATAAATATAAATCTTGTTTTCCCTTTATTTACTTTCAATTTGGCAATATAAAAAAACGACAACTTCATTGCTTTGTTTTACATTTCTCTCTGCCCTTGATTCTAATCTTAATATTTTCCTGTCATCTTTCCTCTTTGGTCTATTTTTTATTATTTCCCAGTTCACTTGTTTTTCCATATTTATTTAATTGCCTTTTCAGCTCGGTTTTATTATGCTACCGCTCTCTCCGTTTTAAAGCCTTCATTAATTGCCTGACTTATATTGATGCATTTTTTTTCCCCAGCACTTTCAATAAAATGAATAAAACTTTCAGATTATGAAATAGACATAATTGTGTTTGAGAACATTTCAACGCATGCAATATGTTAATTATTTTTAGTCCGTTTAATAGTTTGAAACTGCTGGTGCAAGGGGGGGATGTGACTTTCCTTCCCTCATAATATCTAATTATATGTCTGGATATATTTTATGAGGTTGTATAAGTCAGCATTATGGATTCTATAACCCGCTTTGTCTCCTCAGATGACGTCGGAGCAGCTGGTGATGCTGTTGGAGCTCCTGCTTGAGGAAGAGGAGCTGAGCGGGGCAACGTTGGAAGCTCTGAGGAGAACTTATGACTTACCGAATCAAGACGCTGAGGTAAGACCACACCCTCATCAAAACGCACATGCAAATATTCACACACACACACATGCTCAGACAAGTGAGCATATGCATCCGAGCTTCTTGAGCTCCTCCAATAATGAAATGTAGACGGTTTCCTCTCACACCGCTTGGTGATGTGCACTAAACTCTGCTGTAATAACAGCTGTCTCCTTTACAGCCACCGTTACTGACCAAATCCCACAAGTATTTGCTTGATGTTTTAGTACTGTGCAATGTTCCTTAATGGTAGTATTAACGGTGTTTGTGAGAGAGTGTGTGTATTTGTTGTATGTGTTTGTGCTTTTTTTTTTACTGTAAAGCGTTGCCTCTCAGTACAGAATCAGAAGCCACGTCGGCCCTATTTTTTCTTATTAATTATAGGAGCTGTTTTGTTGAGGCCGTAATGTATATAATTGGGCTCAGATGTTCTTTTGAACGTGGCCAATTGAGCTGTTATTTTATGGAAATTCAGACATCTAAAGTTAGACATTTTTATTACATTACAAACTCACAGTAAGGCCACTTGTTCAAGTTCTCCCACAAAATAAAATAGTTGCGTCTAACTAAGTTGTTTCTCTCACGTTATCAGCTAGTCTAGTCTTTTCTATTTTATTTTATTCTGCTTTCTTCTTGATGTTACTTTGTTGCATTTAATTGAAGTACTTAACCTTGCGGTCAACAAAGCGAGGCCACTTTGCGCCTGGCCTCAGGTCCAGCTTTAGATTTCGCTCTCGTTTAGTGCGACTTCCTGGCGTATGAAAGCAGATTCTCATCTGCAATTTCCAGGAAAAACTTCCAGTGTTTGCTAAAAATACTCAGGGCCATTATGCACATAGTCATGCATAGAGAGAGACACACTCTTTCTCTCAAACGCAAACGTATACACTCCCGCACACACCTGCCTCAAGGCAATGGTCCTGTGCTAATGTTAGTAATCGCATTCACAGGAGGTTAATCACCTCCATCTCTCCTTATAAATGTGGCCATTTATTATCCTTTCTTTCTTTCTTGCTCTCCCTCACCGGTCTGATCTTATTCTTCTTCTCCCTCAGCTTTTCTTTGTCTGGTAATGTATCCTATATAGATATAGATCTGTTTGATGTGGACTGAGAGTGATTCTCGTGAGCAAGTAATGTGTTTACTCGGAAAGCCTTGTGTTAAAACACAACAAAGATTGTTCACTCGATTTTACAACTGTGTCCTCAGTGCATTCAGTCAAAATCACCTCAATGAGGGACATTCATGATTTGCTTTTTAACTAATTGAATGTATACAATTCATAATGTATATACGATACATGTATATAGAATGTACACATTATACCTTATTGCAACCGAATATGGTGCTATAAGCACAGTATGGTGTTAAAATACTCTTTAACCACCTAGTAGCTGAACACTTCTCCCCCCAAGCAGCAGAGACAAGTTTATAGAGATAAGAGAAAGATTCTGTGTGGGATTTGCGTGAGCGTGTACACGATACTGCAAGGAGATATGTGGCGGGCCAGCAGCGTGCGTGCAGTGGGACTGCTCTGTGACCCACCATGACGATCAGTGCGGGTGTGAGCCTGTGGGCCAGAGCATGTGCTTGCATGTATGAGAGAGAGGGAGAGGGAGAGGGAGAGAGAGGGAGAGAGGGAGTGCATGCCTCTTCCCATTCCTCTCTCCTCATGTGATGCAAGATTCTAGTCGTTTCGAGAGCGCATTTCTGATTGAGTAGGAGCGAACACGGATGCTCGCCAGGGTTAGGCTGACTCCAGACTTCACTGGAACACATCGACGCCCGCTCCACAATAAGGTGAGAGATAGAGAGGAGTTATGGTAAACTCTGACTCGTGACTCAAACAGCTCCTAAGGTGAAAAAGACAGTTGATTCATTATTTTACAGCTAATGAAACCTCAAATATTTCATAATCTTTTAAAGTTGAATAGAATATAACCCTTCTCAACTATACATTTGCTAGTGTAGAGTGATCTCCTAACGGCCACTTAGAAGGCAGGTCTTCTCCACAGAATGGAGCATATGTTAATTGTTGAGTGGAAGTCATAGTTGAAAGAAAACATTACGGTGTTTTCCCCCAAAAACACAGAATACACTTACACGGTGACATTGCATCTTCACTTGATAAATGCTCTTGCGGCGTTGTCTGGTATGATCTTTGTTGGTCACGGTGAGCGTGAGCGCACACGGAGTACGTTAGTGCGGGGAATTAGTAGAAGGAGTGCAGTAGTAAATGAAGGAATGTCACCGTGTTATTGCATGTGCTGTCAGAGAGAGAGAGAGAGAGAGAGAGAGAGGCCCAGCAAGAGGAGAAAGGGAGTAAAAAAAAAAAAGGGGGGGGTAAAGAGCGGTGCACCGGGCAGCTGCTCTGCCCCCGGGCCCTCCCCAGGAATGTAACCCAGTGCAGGAAACAGCTGCAGGGGCAACGCGGGCCAGAAGGGCAGCGCTGGCACCAGAGGGTACGTACTGTGCACGCTGGCGCACACTCCTACATTTGTGAGTGCAGACGCACACATCCTTGTTCCCATGCGTGTAGGACAGCACGTAACGCTTAACGTGCACTCTTTGTCTGATTTGGGATTTCTGCAGCTTTCCAGAGTTTATTTGGTAAGTCACAGGCGTAATGTGAGGGGGATCCATTGAGCATTGCTCATTTTCCATTCTCACTCTTCATAAATGGATGGCTAAAACAAAAAAAGCAGAAACTCCTATTGGGCGTGTGAGGCAGATACATTTGGCCCCTTATAGAGTTCTACCTTAAAGGGAATCTCTGTATAAGCACTGTAGAAATTCCCAAAGCGTGTTTGCTGTAGTCTCTATGGGACAAGTTTATTATCTTGAGTGTGTGGAGATAGTTGAGAGGAAAGAGGAAGGAAAGAGGAATACCCACAATGAACCACTGTCAGGCTTCAAAGTAGGGACGGTGCTGTCAAAGATTTTTCATCTACATTTTTTTTTTTATCACTCTTCCGTCTCTTTTATCGTCCTGTCGGTCGCCTCCACAAGTCCGTATCCATGTGCACATGCACAGTGTATCCTCCCACACACACACACACACACACACACACACGTGCACGTCCATAGCAGATGATGAGGGACGATAGCTGAGGCGGGGACAGAGCCCGTCTCTGATCTCTCCTGTAACCGCGGCAACAGAGCTCCAATTGATCCTCTGGGAGAAAGGCCAAGCATTAGCTTTCACTCGGATACACACGTACAGTAAAAAATAAAAACATTAAAAGTACTCAGTGAACATATGTATGCACATTGTCAGAGAATTAGATGGCACTTTTAGACATGAGATGGTTTCCTTTCCTTTCCTTCCAGCTTTGTCGGAGGAGTAGTTTGTCTTTTGTTACTGGCATCGAGGGAGACCTGTTCGCATTATTACATGTCGAAAACATTTTGCTTCCATTTTTGCCAACCTCTTGAATATTACATTTTCTACATCAAAGGTCCGATCCAAAATGAATAAATTCATGTTTTAGTTTCAGATTCCATTTAGGGGGACATATTATGAAAATTCACTTTGATAGGTCTTTTACAGGTTAATGTTGAAGAACTGCTGGAGGAAAACAACATTTTTTTAATGATTCTTCTAAAGAAAAATGAATATTTAATACTAATTAAAACAACTTGTTTGGCAGTTCCGGGGTCAGACGTCCTTACATCGCCTTGACTTTGATTCTCTTTGCATCTTTCCCCCATGTCTGGAGTGGAAAATATGCAAATCTAGCGATATTAAAGCTGACTCATTAGCTTTAAGACCTCAAAAAGGTTGTTTTGAGCACATCTGTTTTAGGCGGGCTGCAAAGAGTGCCCTTAATAATGATCCTTGTGGTATTTTGAATAAAGTATGTTTTCGACATTTCATTTCAGACCACAAAGGACCAAATCAACTTGTGGTAACAGGGCATAACGTGGCTCCTTTTAATAGTTGGTCCATATTGTTCTTCTGTTTGCGCTTCCAGGTCAAACATCGCTGGTGTGAGCTGGTGGTCAAACATGCGTACGCTCGGGCTTACGCAGATGTGGAGCACTTCATGGTTCACAACCAGGTGAATGGCCACTACTGCTGAACATTAGAGCTGATAACATGACACACGACACACTTGAAGTACTTTATTTTCTTTGTGTTGTTGTAGGCCATGGGTGTGTATCTGTACGGGGAGCTGATGGTGCACGAGGACCCCGAGCAGCAGGCTCTGGCTCGTCGTTGCCTGTCATTGGTCCAGGAGGAAATGGACCAATCAGCACGCAGCGTGGTGGAGGAGATGATCCTCTAACATTAAAGGTACAGCTTCATTCACGTCGTTTCATTTTGTGTCCTTCTAGTCAGACTAAGAAGGAAAATTATAGATTTTCACCTTTTTTTGTCATTTTCAACACCACATTATTGTGGTCGAATTTTACTTTTATCCCAATTACGTAAAAAGCTCATCAGAAAAGTAAAAATGCATGTGTCTAGTTTTTTACTATTCTGTATTCTATTTCCATTTTTTAGATACCTTCCCACATTAAAAGACAGTATTCCTATTTGATGTAGGACCTTATGTCAGAAGTAAGGTGCAAAGTCAGTGGTGTATTGATCCTGTTTCCATCTGCCCCAGCGTACAGATCCACACTAAATACCTAGTTCACCTATTCTGGACATTCCTTACTGATCCCAACGAGTGTGTGCGATTGATTGTGTGCGCGTCTGTGCACATGTGTGTGTTTGTAGAATGGGGCCTTTTTGGTGGTTTCACAGCAGCACCATCAGATGTGTTTGTCTGAGAAGGAATTTGGGAATGTGTTCCTCAAACAAACGAGAGAGGAAAGAAAGAAAAAGGCCGAGGACGGGTCAGCGAGCTGCTTCTGCAGGGCGACTTTTACTCGATTTCAGGGGATTTTCATAAAGATGAGCCTGAAATTTCTCCTATGTGTGCAACGTATGAGTGTGTATCCATAACACCAATTATCACGCATTCAGCTTGATGATGATTCAGAACAGTGAGGGGTTCATTGTGTCCCACTACATGAAGTTAAGAGAGAAAATGCTGGTTTAGGCAGACGGACAGAAATGGGAGCAAGAAGACCGATTCCTCTGGAGCTGCTGGTCTTTTTCTAACAGTCCTGTTGACAATAACGTTTAAATATGTAAGGCAGGCATTTACACATATTTGCTTGACAACTTTGGCAGAACATTGAAAAGCTGATTAAGAAGCTTGAACATCTTTTCACTATTAGTTTGTAAAGCAGTTCATGCAGATTACATTTACACAGAATTACTTATTAAGTGTGTCGCCTAATGGCTTCAATATTTCCGGATCAGTGGGACCGACACCATCCCAAACCTTTTATGTTGGCACTGATTCATCCAGCAAACCCCAAATACAGCAGGTACAGGGTTAAACACGGCGCCTGTGACCTTCGTCAACACAGGCCCCGTCAAAATGAGCTGCTAAATACTTGTCCCGTCAACCTGAGTGATTTACAGCGCTAAATCCTTTTTTTAGGCCGTGACCAAGCCCCTACAAGACAGGCTTTTATCTTCACACACACACACACACACACACACACACACACAGCTTTATGCATTTGTGCAGGATGTGAAAGGCTTTCTAGACAAGTCCTCGGCATCTGGCTCAGTCCTGATAAATCTATCTGACACACACACACACACACACACACGTAGCGCCTATCTGTCTGTGCCTGAAGATCTTCTGCGGTCATCCTTCACCCCCTCCACACACCTCCCTGTGGAGCCTCACCACAAGTTCAGGAGGACTGAAATGAGCGAGGCTAAAACCCCCTAAAGAAAAGAATACCAGAAGAAAAGAAGCATTTAGAGATTTATATCCTATAACTTATACTGTAACATCCCAAACAGACCCTGGTGAACATCAATGGATCACGCTGGTCAACTGAGCTCAGGTCCACATTTAACTTCAATTAAAATGATGGATGGACCACCTTCCTCACTGCGTTTTCATATTGCACTGTGGGGAGATGGATTGATGTTTTACTGCTCATTTTGTGTGCTCCAACCATCTTTTCTTAAGTGGAACAGGCCTCCCTGTACCCTTTACACCCCCTCTCACACTCTCTCACACACACACACACATACACACACACACGCTACAGTGGGATTAGGCGGAGGCGGGCCGAGAGGGTTTTAACTGAAAACAACATGTCTGTCAAGGTGCTCTCCCTGCTCTGTGTATTTAAACCTAAAAAGCACAACCCTTTAAAGGAGAAGGGTGGTCTCCCCCTGTCCCCATTTCCCTCCCTCTCACTCCCCCGTTCTTTTCTTCCCCCCCCCCCCCTGTACATGCCTCTGGAATCCTTCTTGATCCGCTTAATGAGGGGCATATCGCCGGGTCAGCCGAGCGTGGCGAATTGGAGAGGAGGAGGAGGAGAGGGGCAGCCAAGGAAACAGTGTGAGAGAGAGAGAGAGAGCGAGAGCGGCACTGAGTATCAACAGGTCCGCTCCTTCACCGCTGCGCCCTGGTGGCAGACGTCAGGGAGCGAGTCAAGGACAGGCCGCGTTAAGACATTTTCATTTCCAGGTACTGCAGGGTCAGCCGCGGACTCCACGACGCAGTGGGAGCAAGAAAAAAACAACGAGGGAAGGTGGTGTCCTTTCATGTCTGGGCTGTGAGGGTTCCTGGCGTGCTGATTTGTGACTTATGATAAAATCACATTGCCAGGGATTACCACACAGCCCTGACCCAGCCGGCTGCCATGGCAACCACAGCCTCTCTTACACACACACACACACATTCATTTGTCCCCCTCCACGACTTAAGAGAGTGTTTTATTTTGTTTGAGTTGATGATGATTTGGAAGCACGGGGAAAGAAACAGATGATCAGAGCGTCTTGATGGTAGTGTTTTTAAAGTGTGTGTGTGTGTGTGTGTGTGTGTGTGTGTGTGTGTCAGTCCTCCAGACAGGTTCTTTCCTCCTCTCTCCAGCCAGGCACAGAGCTTAGCTGATTGGTGAACAGTGATTGATTTCCTCTTTGTTCACAGTGGCTAAGTTCTGCACCTGAGGAGAGCATGACCCAGACGAGCAGACAAAGGAACACCATGATTGCGTGCGACAGAAATGCTCTTTTAGGGTTTTACGGTGGCGGCTGTGTGTCTATTTGCACTTTGGTGTGAACACGAGACGGTTGTCTTGCTTTTGTTTCACTTTTCCGCCTCATTCTCTTCTGGCATTTCACTCTTCTCTTACCCATTGGATTTGGTCTATAACCTTCCAGCCTCAGTTGCATGTCAATGAAACGTTGCACTCTGAAGAATTGAACATGGCGCTCACCGCCCTCCTGCATGAACCGTTTCTTTTTCTTCACCCTTCAGTTAGGTGTAGTAGAAAAGATAATGCTGCCGGCTCTAGTAAAACAAAGTAAACCCGCCCAAAGGCATACTTTGCTTTCTCCATTTTACTCAAAATGCAACCATCACGCTGTTTTGAATAAGTCTTTAAACTAGCGACAGACCATAAAGTAGAGTAGGGTCATTTCCTGGTAGACTTCCATATAATCAGACTTCTTTTTGCAAGAAGTCACCCCCTGTTGGACAGTAGAGAGAATGCAATTTGTAAAGCGCTTTCCTCTCAGCAGAACTAGGGGCTCCTGCATCAGGGGGAATGTGGTGTACTATTTCTTGGCTGATTGCATTGATTCCGGTTATTTTTCTTCTCGTGTAAATTTCCCCAAAAAGTCAAACTATTCCTTTAGCCTGAGAGTTTCATGTAGATACAGCATGGTAGGTAGTTAAAAAGGTAGTCAGGGCCTGCAGCAAATCAGTGCACATCTTTGTGCTTCAGGTTTTAAACTTGTTTGATGTAATCTCAGGACGAGGAACCAAAGATGCAGAGATCCACACAAAACATCTTGTTGATCACCGAATTAGTAGAGATAACCTTGAATCTTCCACACAAACCTCAGCAGCATGAGCAGGCTTGTATTTCACATGGCTGTCTGCCAATGCAGTGATCTATATACACCTGTCTGTTTTGGTCTTCAATTTAATTTTACTTAACAAAATCCCAAATTTGCCTCCGAGGGCTTTACAAACTGTAGATATCCTCCGTTCTCTTTGTGGGCATTTATTTTACAAAGTGTGTAGAATAAAGGAGGACTGGTGCCCTGCAGCCGTTACTCAACCTCCATTTGCACGCAAAAATTACATCATGTATGATTCTTTTAACTTTCAACTTACCTTAATGAATACCTTTTCTCTAACGCTCATTTAAAAAACAAGCCAATTCAAAGTGCTTCCATTAAAACATACTGGGAAAGAAAAGATCCAAAGTCCAATGTAAATTGATTGATACATAGAATAAAGAAGCTTAAAATGACTTCACTGGACTGTGTAGTCCACTGTTACATCGTCCCGTACTGGGACATATTGCTGGAAATTAATTTTAGAACTGTTTTTTTTTTTTGGCAGTCATAATAAGAGACTTGAGGAGGTATTAAACCGCTCTATATTCACGACGACAAAATGGCGACTAAACGAGGACAGATGTTTGAATTAGAAATGAGGGCCATGTGGAGTCTGCCATTTTTAGACCTATATTTAGGGCCTGTTAAAAGAGTAATGACCATCAAAGGCCTGTTAAAGAGGAATTGCCATCACAGCCTGTATCTAAAATGTGATTTATTACACTCTAATGGGAGGGGAAATGGTGCTCTGCACATAAAGGACCAAGAAACATTGTATAAAAGGCACCAAAAATAAACATTTGGCCCACACCGTTTTTTCTTCTCGCTGCTAGAAAAACTCAATGCCGACTGTGTTTAAGACAGCTGTTGTATTCTATTTCAAAGTATATGTATAAAGTAGTCTTTTTTTAATTGACGATGCAGTATGTATACATGCTTCTCACAGAAGGTGGCAGAATATAATTTAGATGAACGTATGGGTATATTCCTGAAATAGTCTAATAGCCATTTTGTTTAAGCCAAAAATGTACCAATTATTTTGGGTGGTTTCTGCCGTGTGAAGCACACCTTTCACCAGCTAGTGGTCCAACAACCTCCACAGTCTGATTGAACCTAAAGTGTGTGGTTTCTTGTGGGTTTGGCAGAGCGAAACGCCGTTTGACACGCCGCTCCAGTTGGCTTTTCGCTTCATTACAGACAAAAAAAAAAAAAAAAGGGGTAAGAAGTAGGTTTTTATGGCTTGCCAGGGCTTTGTTGAAGAGAGAGCAGAGATATTTGGGATTGGCTTCCTGTGCCTACTGAGCTGATAATCAGTCCTATACAACCACTGGCTCAGTTCAGCAGGAACAGGAGTCCAGTCCACTCCCCACCGGACCAGAAGACAACGCAAGCACTGGTGCTACACAAAACAACAACAACAAAGCGTTTCTATTGGACAGACTTTGATAATTGAGAAATATTAGTTTGATTCTTGTGTTTTTGTTTGTTGCTAGGATATCTTTGGGTGTAACATGTTTCACTATTTTACAACATTTCACTACCTACACTATCAATCATAAGACTTTTTACAGATTCATTTGTACCCCAAATCATGTCGGTCAATCTATATTTAAACTCTGGCACCAAAGCCCAGTATGGGTCGTACCTGTGTGATTATTTATGGATTCTGAACACCTCCACACCCAGTGACCAAAGGCCCTGTAATGCTTCAATGTGAACGTCTCTCTCTCTCTCTCTCTCTCTTTTCCAGTTTGCTGACTTCAGATGGAGATGAAAGGGGTTTGGCACACGGGGCGCAGCGCTCACCTCCTCTTCCTCGGTGAGGGGGGGGGGGGCGGCTCCACAACCACTCAAAAAGCTTTGGAGCGCTGTCGTTCTGCACATTCAAGTCCAAAGAAATCAGGAATAATGCCAGCTTTTCCTAATGAGATACAACATTGTTTACTCTATTGATTCTGTAATGAAAGGGAAAAATTACACAATTAGTTTTAAAAAGATAGATTTTGTGAAGGCACACTCATCCATGTTTAGGAGCTTGTGGATAAGTTCACTTCCCTGTGTGTCTGTTTAGTTTATTCCCATGATGTGGTTCTTAAGACTTTCAGGTCATTCCCATTTTTATACACAAGAAATTACTTCACTTAGTCCATGACAACCCGAGGCGTAAATTCCAGTTTTGTTACTGCTGTGTGTACGGTTTGTAAACTTGTATATTTTAAGTAAAGGTTTTTGAAATGTTCATGTTGGAATAAAATATTTTTCTTAAATACAGGACGTTTTCCTAAGCTCACTCCATCTGTTAAGGAGCAAAACCCGAACGTGAGTTTGCACTTTATGCTAATTCCATAATCATCCAGTTGGTCGTGAGGTGTGTTAGGTTAAGAAATATCCAAGTATTTATTTGACAAACTGTTTTACTTTGTGCTACATTTTAATTATCAATGATAAACAAACATATCTATATATAAATATATATATTTTGAACAGCTCATGCATTAGTCAATAGGTAATTAAAGTGTTCCGGTTGTGTTTTTAAATGCACTTTGACTTTTTTATTTTATCTATAAATTCTTTCTCCATGTTATAAATAACAGCAAAGGAAAACGTACAAAGATATGATTTACATTTCATCATACACTCAGAACGCGAAACGATTGAACACATATGGTATTTAAACAAAGATAACTGGTGTTTCCTGTCCTCCAAACAAACTAATGGATGTGTTTCAGTCAGCGTGTGTAGCCTCATGGTTGCTTCTTTGTAGTGAGATCTGTAACTGTTCAAGTATCCTGGGGGGCCTTGCAGATGTGTTGCGTGGTTGTTTGCGTGTGATTGTAGACTCTCCACCTAATCGGTCCTCCCTGTGCTGTTTTGACACACTTCATGCATCGCAGCATGTCCCAACAGGAGCGAGGCTATTGGATATTCTGCAAAGGTGCCTTGAAAAAAAAAAAAAAAAAAAACAGCTGAGGATAAACTTACTGCCATGTGACTCTATGTTTGTGTGTGTGTTTTGTGTGTGTGTGGGTGGGTGCACTCACCTCTTTTGAGGCGTGAGGGCTTATTTCTTGGCAGGGCCTGATGCTACGTGCATTTGATAATGTATTTTGAAGTGCCTGGATCCTGAGATGAACTCGTTCAGTGTCGCTTGATAAGCGGTCGTCTTCGTTCATCCTGATCTCCAGAGACCTGAGAAGCCACTGTGCTCCATCAAGAAGACCACACCGATCCACCACCTGGACTCGCACGAGCAAAAAAGATGAAGCTTGTTGTGACACAGCCGTGACTATTTGTGATATTTATTATGATCTCAAGCACTATAATCCAATATCCAAATTGAACAAATTCATAACACAACTACTCGAAGGAATAAATAATATTCTATGCACAACTGAATGTATATTTACCTCTGTATATATACACATCTGTTAGTATTATTGATGATCATATATTACAGTTTAAATGTGTGCCACTGAAAACATTTCAGCGAATCCTCACCATCTTCACAATCTCTGTTGATGCACTCAGGGATTGTTGGAGAAAAACAGCAAAGTTGACTAACAGGTTGAGGGTCAATAATGGACACAGCGATGGCTGGGGTTGTGGAGACAGCAGAGTGACCAATGAGTGCAGGCGGTCAACAGGAAGAGGACGAGCCAAGAAGAGGGAGTGAAGGTGGTCCCATGCTTCTCCGCAACGTACCTGGAAACAGAAATTACACAACAAATGTCTGGTCAGCTGACAGATGTGCATGTACAGACCTTACTGGAATCAAGAATCATTACTTTAAATATCAGTCCAAATAAAAAAAACAATAGATTAGAAGTTCACAAAGGAGGAGTTAAGTCAACCTTGTGCAGGTTGATCATAATGTTACAGCGAGTGTAACAGGGTTATGGGAGGAGACAGAGAGACAGACTCTAACTGAGAAATCAATGCTACATCACCCGGCCTCCCTCCCCCTCTCTCCCATTCCCTCTTGCTCATTCCCGATCAACCATCATTTTGTTTTTATGCGTTATTTTTCTTTCTGTGTATTTGTTCAATGACTTTCAACGAGGACACACCCTCCAACAACAATGAGCAGACCATCCACATTGTGGACTTGTTGAGTTATGATACAGGCTTTATGCTTCAGCTGCAGGTTGTGCAATATTTTATCCAAACTAGGTCCTTCTCAAGTCATATTAACTAAAGATCACAAATCAATACAGTGTTCTTTGTAGCTACACCAGTGTTCCCAATGCAATACGAGCAACAACACAGTAAGGACTAAATATTCCAAATGTGTTTATAAAATGCATGGTAAAATAAGGCCACAATAGTCGCTGCGTGAGGCTGTGCACAGCGGTGAGTGAATGTATCAGTACATACTGACCAGGACAATGTATCCATCCATACACCCACTGTTACTATCTATCCATCTATCTATCCATACAGTGTCCAAAGAAGGAGAATGTCCAAAGTAGATATACAGCCTACCATGTTCAACATATTATTTAAGCATTCTAAACTTTTCTGAATTGCACGGAACACAAAGCACAGCTGGGCCTGAGGGGAACGTCATAAGGTTCAAGTTCAAATGGCCACAAGATAAGAGGTTCTCACCTACTGCGTGGACCACAAATGTCTGGACATTTCAATCAATCAAATGGAAGACGAAATGGATCAATTAAAAATATTCTCTCTTCAACAACTTACCAGCTGCAGTGCTCTGTGGTGCCCCCTGTTGGTAGGGTGGTGGTAGAAGGTAAGCAGCCACAGAAGGGGGGCGCAGTCCTCAGGCTCCGATGTGACCAGCAGCTGGACGGCCACTTGCACCCAATGGGAACACTGGACCAGAAGGAACCAGGCCTCAAACACTTTGTGGTACCTCCTAAAGGCACAGAAGCAGAAACGGGGCTCAACATGAAAGGTAGGGAGCTGTCCTCATACTTCCCAGAAGCCTTGTGGCTTTTCTGACCTGCCGTGGTAAATGTACATGGATAAATGACACTGCAGAGGAAAACATTTGTATTCCCTTTATTGTTCGTCCCGTCCTTGATGTCTGTCAGAGGACAGTCCTCCCAGCCACAGACGCAAAAAATACACAACACCTGGAGGCACACACAGCCTGACCAGTTGAAAACAATAAACAATAACAATCATCTCAAGAAGTCAGTCTTTAGCCTGCAGCACTGCAAAGTCCACACACACACACACACACGTGTCCTTGATCAACAGTTGGGAGTCATGTCACCTGAAAAATAAATCTACCTGGACACTGAGCAGACCAGTGATGAGGCCATTTTTGTGAAATAAATTTTAGTAATGTTGGATTAAAGCGTTATATTTGAATTCACCATGTAGTGGCAAAATCTAAAAACTAGGCCGATCGGAGGTTTAATTCCTCATTAGCCTGCTTTCCTAAGAATGTGTATTAATTAGGGCCGGGACTCGATTAAAAATATTAATCTAATTAATTAGGGGCTTTGTAATTAATTCATCGAAATTAATCGCATTTTAATTGCAATATTTGACCTGAGAATAGTGAGAAGTAATTTTTTTCACATGGATTTTTATTTTTGTTCAACCAATTCCAGCAGACAAGTGTAGAAATAGCATATTTAGAAATATAGTACTTTCAGAAATTCAGGTAGGTAGAATCTATGAGAATTGAGGTTGGATTCAAAAGCATCAACAGGTGTGTGGTGGAACAGTGCAGGTAGATAGCAGGATGGCTAAAGTGTGGAGGAGCCTTAGTTCAAACCTGCTCTCTCAGAAGGAGGGTTTGGTTGCAGTCAGGGCTTCAAACTGTAAACTTTGAAACAGTTTTGAGGTTTAGTAAACAATCCCAAGGTCTAATATGAGAAACGGACACAATGGGGGATGTGCTTGAATAGCACAACGGAACAACTGAAGGGCTGCAGGCTCCAACCTGGTGTCTGAGGTTGTGGGTTCTTGGCCCTTCATGCAGACATCACTTCTGCTTTGAAAGAGTTTTGAGGTTTGAGTAGCAGTCTCAAGGTTAAATACAACAAACAAAGGCTTGGTTAGTGTGTGGTGAAGTAGCACAGCGGAAGAGCTGCTGACATAAGCCCCTGCACTGCACTTGAAGGTTGTGGGTTCAAGCCCAGTCTTGGGTTTGAGCCTTTGGCTTTACTTCAGGTTTGAGTACCAATCTCAAGGTTAAATACAACAAACAAAGGGTTGGTTAGTGTGTGGTGAAGTAGCAAAGCGGAAGAGCTGCTCACATAAGCCCCTGCACTGCACTTGAAGGTTGTGGGTTCAAGCCCAGTCTTGGGTTTGAGCCTTTGGTTTTACTTCAGGTTTGAGAAGCAATCTCAAGGTTAAATACAACAAACAAAGAGTTGGTTAGTGTGTGGTGAAGTAGCACAGCGGAAGAGCTGCTGACATAAGCCCCTGCACTGCACTTGAAGGTTGTGGGTTCAAGCCCAGATGTGGAAATAGCATTTAAAAAGAGTTTTGAGGTTTAGCTCACATGCTCAAGGTTAAATAGGAGAATCAAAGTTGCCAAAATGTGACCAGGACTGGTAGTGTAGGGGTGAGTGCAGGGTGCCAAAAGCCTCTGTGCGCACCGCCAGTGGGTTCAAATCCCACCCGCCAAGTCTTGAGCGCACTACCGCGGAGGTAGTAGTGGGGGCATTGTCCCCACTGGTTGTTTCAGAGAAGTGAACCCTAGGGGTTATGCAGAAACACAAGGCGCGTTCACTTGAGTTATGATGGCATTGTCAAGAATGATGAAGAAACTTTTGGATGAATTGACTAAATTTGATGTTAATTGCTTTGCTTTTAGCACTTATTAGCCACGCTACATAGCCTATAGGGTTCCACCTTTTTGACGGGAGAGAAGGCCAGATGAGTCAGTAAAGATGAGCAGATGTGTCTCATTCAGTGGTCACACTGACATGAAACTTATTACAGCCTCTGAGGGCCTTTTCAAGACACATGTTCATGTCACATGTTTGTCTACTTTAGGGCATCCTGTGGACCTTAAACTGACAGTCTGGCACAGGGTGTAGATTTGTTTACCCTTTTTAGTGCATCCACCCTCCAATTCTCTGTCACATTCAAATTCAACTCACTTGTGCCTTTACCAATGCAGGAAGGATGAATAGCATGGTTGATCCTCCAAGATGCACCAATCCGTCTCTGGGGCAATATCCCATTATGATTTTTTATAAATGTCAGTATGTAGGGTCAAAAAATGTCACAGAAAAGATTTTTTTTAAATAGGTAAAAAATTAATTAAAAATTATATATATATATATATATATATATATTATAAAAAAATATATGTAAGGTCAATATATATATAATATATATTATATATATTATTAATCAAAATTAATCGCATTTTAATTGCATAAATATTTGACCTGAGAACAGTGAGAAGTAATTTTTTTCACATGGATTTTTATTTTTGTTTTCAATTCAGGTAGCCTATAGGTAAGTAGACCTTCTGTAAACTATGTTTTTTTTAAGTAGACCAATACTTTCAAGTACATTCAGAACATTGGTTATTTTTTCAGACGTGGACTTATTTACCCTGGTCCTTAAACCAGTCATCTGTTGCAGTGTGGGTTGGGTGTGGGTCCTTGTACGTCCACGCTAGCTGCTAAATGTTTTGCGTTGAGGTGATACTTGAGGCTCGATGTGAATTCCTTGTTGCACAGCTTGCACACAACCACGCTCTTATCGACGCTTCCATCCGTGTGTTTATTATAATAAGATTTCCCATTCACGGGGCCACCCGACACGGTCTCGTTCATGTTCACTGTGATTTGTTGTTGTCTGAAGTCATGAACGCTAGTTGGTGCTCCAGTATAATCGGTCCTCCGAAACTCATCCAGTGAGAAACGTTCCGCGGTGCAAAAAATAAGTGTAAAAATGCGTAAAAAATGTTTAATGTGTTATTTTTCGTGTAATTAATTAATCTGAATTCCCATTGTAATTAATTAATCGTAATTAACGTGCTAAAGTCCCGGCCCTAGTATTAATATTTACAACTTTCTCCTTCTCCAATTCCTGAGCCAAACGACTCGGTTTAATGGTCATCCAAATGAATTATACACATTTACACAGTTGTTTTATTTAAAACTCACTTAATATCATAAATGAGAGAGGAGGTATTTTAATACATTTTTGAAAAATTGATTATGAAGCGTAATCTGTCCCACTGAGAGGAACAAAAGACAATCAAAAAGAATCAGAGCTTTAGTACTGATCTGAATGTCAGAATTATGTCTCATCCAATTTTTTACCAAGCAACATCACGAAGTACAAAGTTTAGACGGGTTGTGTTTTGTTTAAGGCTTCCAATTCCTGTCAATTTACATTTATAATACTTCACTTTCTTTTCAATCAGAACTACAACCATGACTGGTTCATGGAACTTTTTGGGTATTTAAAGGATGGTCAAACGTAGACCAGCCCCCTCCTTTTTCTTCTTCTACATTTTGGTTTTAGCCACCAACCACATTTTTCATCTGTCCCTTTCTTAGTTTATAGACTATTATTTGCTAATTTAGACTTTCATAGAAAAAAAAAAGGAAAATGATAAAATAACGTAATTTAACATGTCAATTTGGGCTCTGGGAAGCTTGGGGCGTTTTCAGTATAGTCTTGTTAATTTACAGACAAGAAAATCCATTACACGAGTCGTATTAATAAACTAAAAACCAGGATCGCAGAGAAGTCAGAAACGTGCTTATTTGGAGATTGCAAGATGGAGGTAAAGGTCTCTCTTTCTCACACATTATGAACAGCAGCGTCGACCTACAGAACACTGGCAGCTCAGAGCAACACCACCTACTACTTTTACACCTTTGGTTAGGGGATTCATTCATGGAGGATGGAGCAGCAGTTGGGTAGTTGGGATAATGAGCCCTGTTAAAAACCGCAGCAGGAGTGTATCAAGTCATTCGTCTGCATCTCTAGGACGTCAGCTGCTTTTCATCTTCATCCCCTTTTTCCCCTCTAAATCCACACCACCGAGGTTACCCACTTGCACCGTTCTCCGGGTTCTTCTTCTGCATCACTCTCGCTCGCTTCGGGCTTTCTCGACAGAGCTCCGTGTTACGAGCTAATAACCTCCAAGCACCGGCCCAAAAACCTCTCGGCTGTGATGCGTCAGAAGTACATGACGAAGCCCCCCCCCTCACCAGCCGTTAATGGAAATAAGAACAGCACACAGGCATTCAGTTGCAGACCCGCATTAACATGCCTTTCTCACCCTGATGTGGTGCTGCCGTCGTCTTCGTCGTCTCCGTCCTCTTCCTCCTCTGTCAGTCTCTGTAATGAGCCGCTGAGGCAGATTAGGTGACGTCTCCAGGCCTGTTGGGGCATCTCTGCAGAAACATATTTGGGGAAACACAGACACAATGATTGCTCGTAGCACATAACAAATCAATTAGCCTTTCTTGAAAAGAGGTAGTTTAGAATTATGGGAACACCTTTATTTGCTAAAAGTTAAAAAGGAATATTGATAGCACCCGTGGCGAGGGGAAGAGAGAGAGATGGGGGGGGTTCAGTATTATTTTACACTGTGGTTTTTCATTCCATTATCATTTTCTGCTTATCCGGGAGCAGGCGTAGGGAGGTATTTTAAGCCTCCCTCTCCCCAGCGACATTTTACAGCTTTTTGTGGGGGACTCTGAGGATATACAAGACATATTCTTCCGCGTGCTCTGGATTAGCTGGACGCGCATAGTGATTCGATGCCCTGACCACACCCACCAAAGAGGGTTTGTCTTCGTTCTGTTCAGGGTGTACTGGAGAAGGCTCTCACTTGGATCATGTAAAGGACTGGATGGCTCAAAGCAATGAAGGTTCTGAAAAATGACTTTTGACTGTGTTTTGACGGGTCTTCCTCCGCGACTGAGGGCGGGTAAAAGAGTTGCTCAAAGCACTGTTTCCACTGCTCGACAATATCACCGGCGAGAGTCCGCACTTCTCCTCACCTGCAGAATGCAGCCTGAGGTAAAACTTGCTTTCCCCTTTCAGAGATGTTTGCTGCAACCTCTGTGATGCCCTAACGATGAATTAACTTCAACAAACAACTTTCCCAATGTTAGACATGTATTTTCCAAGCAGAACAAAATCAATGGCAATAACTTGCCATTCCATTTAAATATCATGGTCTGGTGTCAGATGCCACGTTGTTCTGTCAAAGCAAACTGCATAACAAATGCTGTACTAAACCTCCATCCAACTGACAATTCAGATCAACAAATAAACTTCAACAAATATTTCTATGTTAAATTTTAACAAAGCCATGCTAGGTGTTCATTTATTATACTTTTTCAGAGGAAGCACAGATCCCGATAGGACCTCAAATCTTCTGCTATTCACAGTATCCTTCATTATTCTTCCACACATGCACACACACAGTAATTATTAACTGCGTTCTGCCGAGGCTCCAAAGTGTCCCTAAATGGCTCCATTCATGTAAATCATTGCTACCTACAGGCCGGTCTGGGAACACACTGATAAGCACGGCTCCCCTGTTCAACAGAAACAACGGTAACGCATACCCAGTGGGGATCAAACATACTCTTCTAAAAAATAATAAGTAGCATTAGTGTTTGTATAAGACAAAGAGTGTCAGTTGGCAACAAATTGATCCAGTTCAAAACAAAAGAACCCAATGAAAGAGTTAACGACACTAAGCGTACTTTAACATTTATATCCAAGACTCAACACAGTTGCTGACTAACTAAAATTGATTGAACAAGACACACAAGTGTCCATTCAGTCTGCAGCAGGAAACCTTTGTTGACACACAGTTAAAGAATACCTAAAAAAAAACTAAAAAAAAAACTTTTCTCACAATAGGAGAGCGTCAGATATCCAGACACACAAACAAACGCACATATACACACATGGATGAGTGTGTATGTGCACACTGACCTGTTGGCCGGGTCAAGAGAGGAAGCAGCAGACTCTGAGGTGACTGTGGAAACATGGCCTTCAAAGACACACTCGTCTGAAACAACACAAAAACACACACTTTCCTGAGCTCCACAAACGTAAATCATATTTACCTTGAAGTCATCCACGGCTTCGCTCTGAAGGCCTGAAAAATGGCACTTTGAATGGGAGTCTGTGTAGCGGTGATACAGTAGGTGCTAATGTGTAATGTTGCATGTAATAGGTAGCGTTTAGTGCAGTGTGACTACAGCCATTAAAACAGACTCTACTGTAAATACACTATAGCACTGCCATCTACTGGGAGTTCAGCTACAGTCACAAAACCGGCCAGAAAGTAAAACGTAAAACACACGCGCCCTCTGGCCTCTTGACATTGATGGCTCACAGGTGAGTGGCAGGACGTCCTCTACGGTCCCCAGGGACAGGTGGATTGAGGTCCCCTATACAACTACAACAGACTCGTGTGTATGTGAAAGGCCCTGTGGTGGGCTGAGAGTAAAAAATGAAAAATACACAGGGGCACATCATTGTAACAGCTAACAGAGGTTTCCACACATCGGAGGGGTTTTATTTGTGTTAAAGTTATTACCCATAAATTGATAATGGCGTGGAGGATCGATCAAATGTTTGGTGATTTTTCCTTCGGGGAGGTAATTGTTCATCGCCTTCAGTGTGCATCGAAGCAGGCGGCGTAATAAGAGTTACAATCTTTTTACTTCCAGCAAAGACGGTGGATCGGAATAATTTGGTTCTGTTGGAAATTTGTTGCAGCAGGTGAAGTACTAAAGAGGAATATGTTTGAAAAAAGTTATCAGCAGTGGCATTTAAAACTGTGGCGTTTTGATTGACAGATGTTCCCGCTGTTTTCAAACACACCAAATGTTTTGCTGGCAAACACTCGATATGGCGGAGAATGGTGATAGGAAGACACGGATTGTTTTGTCTACCCACAGGATAATCAGTTGATTAGATATTTATATGTAAAAGTGAAGACCAGTTAATTAATTGATTAGAGAATCAACAAAATTATACAGAACAAAATTAAAATATGAATCAAAACAACAATTAATTTATCAATGAATGAAAATGGAAAGACTAATTGATAGTGAAAATAATTGATGAGATTTTTGGTGCTTTGATTGAGGCGTACCTGCTGCTGCTGCTGCTGCACCTCCCCGAGGAAGCAGCTGGTAAAGGCTCGGATGAAATACTTAACACACTCTGCCCCTTCGGCTTGCTTAAGGATGGACCTGTGGCACACACAAACAGTGATGGTAACAACACACACTTCTCTAGACCAAAACTCAGACACTAGCATCAACACCCTTAAAGTGACGAACCAGCACTCACCTGAAGATGTCGTTTACAACCAAGAAAATAGAGCAGTGCTGAGCACAGGCTTTGGGCTGAAACAGAAGAAAAAAAAAACTTTCAATAAAATTGTTCATTGATATTAGATATGAAGTATTAAAAGCCTACACTTACAATCCAGAAATGACAGCGAGCTTATGCTGAAACATCTCACAAACCACTGCGTGTCACTGTTGCCTCATCTACAAATCACCAACAGGTTGTGGTTCCTCTCTGTGCTTCGCTTTCTCCCCATTATCCACTCAGGTGGACCACGGTCACTTCTTCACACCCACACACCTACTCTCTCTCGTCTCGGCCTAATGTACACTCATGTGTTTTAGATTCAACACGCGCTGAAATGCCCAAGCGTAAACATTCAACAGCTGCACTGCCCTCGGCACATTTATATATGTTCGAGTCCCAGTTACTCTCCCTCTCACCCCCAGCACTCTTCTATAGGGACACATGCTTCCATATAGGAGGAACACAAGTCATCTTCTCACAGACTTTAAATCCCACACTGCAATCCAGTGGAAGATCAAAAGGAGCACTGTATGTAAAATGTATATTACAATGTTTTTAGTACATCAAGGCCGAACTTGTACCACCAGTCTACAACCTGGTTCTGTAAAGGAGTGTTTAACGCCGTTTTCTGTCCAGTGGAGGCACATATTGAACCGGAGATGTAATTGTAAAAGACCAATTAGAATGTTTATATGGTGTCATTACAACGTTCCAACATACAAATAGTGCGCGTTCATCTTCCGTTTTGACATGTCCCGTTTCATTTGTGTCCTCTCAGGCCAGAAAGCAGTATTAAACAATAAGGTGGCGTACATGTACGCGGGCGACCGGGCCAGCGTGACGATGCCAGCGTGCATGCATGCATGTGTGCAAACTCCTTGGTCCCCCTAGTGAAAACAGATGGGTTTTTTGAGCATCCTCCTCCATACCTTACCACTAACACTTCCAGGAGGGTCAATTACAGCACACAACAAACATCCTGTTTTTTGGTAGTAAGGCCCAGGAAGTGAGTGTTTATTATTACTGAGCCGGTCTCTCACTGGATCACAGAGCACCGCACGCAGCAAGCCAAATCGAGGAATGTGAGCCTTATTTCGTGTTTCACCATTTTGATTGCAGCTTAAACACGTGAGTGAAGGGGAGGCGAGAGGAGACACAAGCCAGTCGGCTCACACGCCTCTCGTCTTTTCCGTTGCTCCTGCACACGTGTACACCAACAGAGACTCGCATGCACAGAGACACATGTGAAACACGCATCTGACTTCCAAACAACCTGAAGGCTATGGGAAACCTAAACGTATGCCTCCTACCCTTTTTAACGACAGACACGCCATACCAGATGCATATTCATAAACAAAGCATGGCGGTTGGAGCCGTGTGTGTGTGTGTGTGTGTGTGTGTGTGGGGGGGTTTCATGCACACATGTGCGTGTGAAGCTGCTAGGTGATAAAAACAGGTCAATCAGAGATGGATAAGAGGGTAAACAAATAGATCCATGATGGGACAGAGATGTAAACAGTCTGCTATTGTCTCTCTGTCTCTCTCACAGGCAAGCGCACACACACACACACACACACACACACACACACACACACACACACACACACACACACACACACACACACACACACACACACACACACACACACACACACACACACACACACACACACACACACACACACACACACACACACACACACACACACACACACACACACACACAGATTTAACTGTTAACAGAATTCCTCCCTCCATTATTGTTGCTCCTAAAGTGCAATCAACAGGCAGGCATTTTCCTGTACACTGTGCATTGTCTGTTATGTTACACAGTTGAAGTGGACCATCACTGCAGGAAAACACAAGTGACACATCTGACAAACTTTACTGAAGTCAACATGAGGCAAACCGGCAGGTAAATTCCTGTTTCAATGAGATTCCTAGCTACCAAAGGCATTCGGTAATCTAGGTAAATAGAAACGCATTCGCCGTATTGTATTCCATGGCACAGAACGGACGTCTACATCGATTTAGTTTGTTGTGTCATGCCGACTCAGGGAATAAGCCCAAATTCTGTGAGTGTTTCATACATTATTTCTCGAATTGTTTAGTTTCAGTGACACATTTCATTACTTGTTTTTAACCCTGCTCCTTGCAATGGCTGCACTAATATGTCTAACAAATTATAGTGGGAAGGAAAACAACCCTTGGTGGCCAAGTGAGGAAAACAGAAAAACACTGCTGGTATTTTCTGATTGCATTTTCACGGCATGATCTTAGTTAAAAGTTAAACAAAGGGATGAACGGCCAAGGACTGGAGTGGCATAGTTCAGTATATACTCAGCACAAAACCATTGCTGTGTAGAACAAGCCAAATGATGTGAGATGCCGTTTAGAATTAGCCAAACGATGTGAGATGCATGCAGAGCAAAGCCAAATGGTGTTTGAAGTTAGCCAGGCCAAAACAGTCAATAAAGATCCTCCAAAAAGCAAAGGAACGCTTTCAAGCACAATGCATACAAAAGCATTACAATCACCGTACCTCGTAATGAATGGCTTAGGCCCTATACTCAATCGGTTTGGTTTCACAGTTTACAAATCATTTCAAAGGGGCGCTATAAATATATGGAGCAGGCAGGGATTTCTGATGTGAGAATCTAGTCCCTAATTCACGGCAGATGAGTCAAACTATGCACATAACACAATTTAACAACCATTTAACAACAGCAACTTAAGCAATTAAATTGATCAACAATGCTGCCAATTCATTAAAATAGTGCATGCTCGGCTGACATGGACTTCCTTTCCATATTGATGATGTCAAAGTAGCTGTGCATGGATTAGGTCAAAATAATGATTTAAATCACGGGTTCCATTGCACGCATGCCACAAGATCACACAGCTGGTTCTAAAGAAAAATCTATTTGAATACTGAGGAATTGTGATAGTAATTATTTCACACCTTTATAGAATTCTATCAAGAATATCAGTAGATTAATTGATACTGAAAGAAAACAAACTGCATATCAATAGCTCTGCCTATTTGGTGTTGATCTGGTTATATCGATTACAGAAGTACATTACTTTATCTTTTTATGTTATCAGTCCTCAATCTAGAAAAGTACCCACCAGTAGTGACTGTTCCAGTTGCTTCCGTGGGATTGGGCCTGAGAAAGTGAGAGCACACTCCAGCAGACGGAGCACTGCTTCCTCCAGACTGGACAGGTCGTGGTACCACAGAGAGACGACAGCCTGCTCCTCCAATGACAAGCACTGGCTAGAAAACAGGACCAAAAACACCAACCACATTATCATCGGATCTAGAATATACTTATACTTGAGCAGCATATATACACATGTTTGGACACAACTTAATAGGAGGGCTCGCTGAAATCATATTTTGTAAGCCGCCAAGAACTCAGTGCGACTACCTGAAGTAGGCGGAGCTAACGGCATCCAGGAAGTCTTTACTAAGTGCTGCCCTCACACAGGTCACTTGCTGCTGCAGCAGTGCACCAATGAGAGGAGCAGCCTCAGGACATGTGACCAGAGGGACACAAGCCTCCGATGTGGCCAGAATGTTGTCACACGAACACCTGCACAAAGAAATATAGACAAAACATCTGTACTATCTGGAACTTATCATCAATGGCCAAAAGAGAAAAAAAACAGAACATCTTTGTTTCCATCTTTATAAACAAAAGGCTGGGCTTTTTTTCTCTGTTGAATGGCAATATAAATGGAATAATTGAGTCTGTAGGTCTGCCAAACAAAACAGACGATGACATCACCTCTGTATCTGGGAAACTGATGGTTACTTACGCACAATATTTTGACATTTTATAGCCCAAAGACATTTGAGAAAATAATCAACATGTTAATCGAATATGAATGTATGTGACAGACCTTATTTAATCACTGCTGTACCTCTGATTTATGTCACCCAAAGAACTGCAGCTCTTCCCAATGGTTTCCTGCAGCAGTGCCACCATCTGAAATGAATGAAAGAGCACCACTTGCATAAATGTTAACATTATTGCAGTATATATCAATGCTAAAAAGGCGGAAAAGGCTGATACCTTCCTCAGAACCTCGAGATGGTAATCTTTAGGTGGAATATCCATTTTCTTCATCAACGCCTGCGCTGGAGCATCATCTTCCTCTGTAACAAGCTGACACAGCACCTTCTGTGGGAGGGCAGGCGACATAATGTGCAGCTGATTACTGTATATCTATAAAAATAATAAGTAAAGTATAATACACTAAAAATGAAATCTGCAAGGGCCCAAAGATTCCCAAGGTCAAAGCTAATGAGTTACTGGAGTGTAGGATCATTTGTACCCCCCATGAGTGGAGAAAAGGCATTTCAGTAAGGGAGAATGTATGGACGGCACCTGAGCAACTTCTGAAATAAACATTGTTGGTTACACAGGGCCTTGGTGTTTTACAAGCATTTTTCAGAAGGGGACTCATCATACACGGATAAAACTAGACTCATAAACTCTGCTGATCTCGTCTGTGAGAAAGCAAGTCATAATTAAGGAACAGCAGAGGGGAAACTAGACCCATACTGTAAGTTTTGATCTTACATGAGAGGCTCTCAACCTTGAGGTATGCTGGAAGGAACACAGCAATTTGCAATAACAAAAGATGCCACAGGGTTTGGTTGTTTTAGGATTAAAAAAAAAACGTATCTTTAACGAGGTTTGCCTTCAGCGATATTTACTCAGAAAGAGGTGTTTCTTTGAATTCCGGATGGATTTAAACCATCTTCTCTGTTTATTCACATTAAGCTGATTCACTGGTACTAGTTGGAAAAGTGTGACCAGCCAAGGCCCCACATCTTCAGCACGCATCTGTTTTTTAAACGAAAAAGCACACGAGAATAGCGAAAAAGTACAGATCCCTTTCAAACTACAGAATTAAAGGATGTCAACATGAGGAGGAGACAAAGGCATTGATAGTTGCACATTATGTACAAAAAAAACAAAGTGAAGGCGTACAAAACACAATCCCCGCTGGAAGGGCACTGCAGCGCTGTTGCTGGAGCTCTGCGGTTTCTTTGGCCCAGTTCTACAGCACGCTAGGATGCTTACCCTCCCCATGACAAAATAACCTCAATCACTAGCATCTGAGCACCCTCCAAACTCTGCACGTTGAGTACATACAAAACCAATCACACTTATTACACCCTGACACAGTGGAGCTGGGGGGGAAATGACAGGGAAGGACAAATGGTTAAAAGGAATGGCGAAGAGAGACTGGAACGTAGTCGGATGGATGCATTTGGAGCGGGTTCCTTTCACTGCAACCAAACTGGCTTTTGGGGTCTTGGAAATGCTGCGGCCGAAGAACTGATCCCTCCATAAATCTAAAATTAAAACAGAGGACGGAGAAAAATGCACAAAGCATCGACTGAGGTTGGTTTTGACGAGTGCCTGTTAACAATTACTGAGCCATGATTGAATTCTCCCAAAGCCAATGAAAGTCTCGAGTTCAGCCTCAGATGGTCAAAAAAAACAATGGAGACGTGCAAAAAAGCGATGAAATAAGGGGAAAGAGTCAAGAAAAGTCAGGATGAGCATACAAAACAATGAAGTAGTACTAGTAACTTGTGCTCAAAGGGTAAAATAGAAATAGGCTTATTCCCGCAAATGCAAAACAACCAATTGTTGTTTGCATTTAATGAGATATTCATAATTTCCCAAAACATTCACTCATTCCTTAGATTTGAGGGAAAAAACACAAATACTACTTGCTGTGAGTGTGATTTTTCGAGAGAGGGAGGCCACCCAAGAGGATTTATAAATTAAAAACAACAGTCCACGTTTCAAAAAACAAAGCTGCCACAGCAGCTCCAGGGCCTACCTGTGGTTCACCCAGTTTGAGTCAGTAAAGATTAAGCCTTCAAACCAGCCATCTTCCCGGCCCCCTCTAATATTCTCTTTACTTATCTGTCATCTCTTCAAAGATCACGCCATTTGGTCCCCCTGCTGGTGCAGGATGCAGAGAAGCTCGATCGAGCTAATGACTATCTGACATAGCCTGCAGCTCTGTGGTTGTACCCGGCATTCATCAAAGCCCGTGACAAAAGTCAGATGTGGAGAGGAGAGGCAGACAGGGAGGGGAGAACGGGAGGCGCGAGCGGGCCAAAAAGGCAAAAATACTCTGCACGTTATCCCGATTTAGGGAGAAAAAGACATGTGGCTTCTAACAGTACATACAGTAGCAGTACAACACATGTTTTTTGCCCAAATGCTCACGTACATATTCCGGCACATGCACAGAATTACCGTTCTTAGGTGCCCTCGGTCTATTATGAAGGGAGCGTGAAGAACAACGTTGGGGAGCGTGATCGGGCAGCGCTAACAGAAAACAGGCCTCATTCTGCATTCCGGGACCGGGAGTCCAACAACACGCAGAGAGACACCGGAAGACAGACGGGACGTGGGGGACGTGTCTGTGGGGACCGCGAGCATCTCCACCGCTCCCCCAGGCGGGATGAGCTCCAGTGGCGTGCAGGGGTTTTTCTATGCCATTTGTAGCGAGAGGAAGCGTCTTCGGAGGAGATGGGGACGAGCTGCAGAGTGTGTGGTGACCTTATTGTGCAGCAGTCAACACTTGCAACCCTGCGTGCCATTGTTAGTGAACCCTTTGGCTCGGTCCTTCGATGATTCATCAGGAGCGTTCAGCTACAATTAAATTAACTACTGGACAATGTTGGAAACATACTTTGAACCTGCACCCTTCTAAAAGGCTCATCAAGGAAGAATGTTGTTTGACTAAGGATCAGCAGAAAAGAGGCTACTGTTGAAGAGTTTCTCTCAGTTTTTTATGTCATGGTTCTCCTGCTATTTGAGTTAAAGTTAAATACACATAGCAACGTGAATTTGAAAGAATATTTTTTGGGGGGCTGTGGTCAACCAACATGATATGTATTCTCTTCTCTTGATTCCAAATAAAACATATCAATGTAAATGTAATTTAAAATGTAAATCTATACACCACCGCCACTTTCCCATTGACATGCATATACAGAGACATACGCCCACAAATACACTCAGACATACTGTAGACACAAACAACCATACACACATGCACTTTGCTTCCCCTCTCATGGGTCAAAGACCATCTGGCAAATTCAAGCTTTTCTTTCAAGGCACCGTTAGCGAGATGTTTTATTGGATGAGAAATTAAATCAAAAGAATACAAACACGGTTGATCTGGCAAAAATGTGGAAAAGAAATTCCACATTGTTTATCTTGAGCCATCTGTGTGAACCCTCTCGAACTTCCCTCTGTTCTCCTTCCCTCCTTTGTGTGAGTGTGCGCGCCATGAAACCATAGTGAGCAGGAAATACTACCTACAATAGGAAGGTTCTTCAGACCCTTCTCTGGTGACCAGGAGCAGTGAAACTGTCCATTCTAATATGCTTTCAAAATGTGTTTTACAGTTTGGGAGTTTTGTGCACAAAGGGCTTAGACCAACAGAGACCCAATCTGCCCGAGTCATCATCCATATCCCATTGGGGAGCAGAAACATAGGGCGAGCAAGAAAACTCACTTCAGAGGCCCAAAGTCAGTCAAAGACAAATCATTTTAGTCTGTCAGGCGTTTTAGTGGACTTACAATCAATCTGCTTGTCCAGTCTTTCTGGATCTAACGTGGAAATAAACAGCATCCGATAAAGGGGATTTAATGGACAATTTGGTGTTTTGTCTCCATTGATTCTGGTTTCCCTTTTCTGATTATCCATTTAATCTCTGCAAAACGCCAGCAGGTGGGTCCAGGTGGCCAATGGCACTGCAGCAAGGATGGATGACTAAATGTGGCATCATGGTTGACAACATTTCATTATCAGGAAAACTGGGCTTAGTGAGTCTGGTTCCACCCGGGGGGGGGGGCCTCTTACTGGTTACTGGTGTGGCCTGAAAAGGGCCCCGTCCCACTTAAACTGGGCCCTTCTGATATGCGGGCCATATCAGTTTCAGTTTATGTTACGACGCATTAAGCTCAAAACAAATCTGTGCTGTATATTTTTCTTGATCCTTAATTTCACTTGATTGAGAGCAAAGCAAAATAAGAGTTCAGAAACTGTCCAGTTGCTGTCCTTAGATGGAGCAATCACGGATCACTTTTTTTAAACCAATATTGATATATTCAATAAAAAAAATAAAAAATCTAAGTCTACTTATTCACTATTAACAGATATCAAAAGAGGCCATACCCGAATCCACTGGTTAGCTTTTCTCTCCACAGCATTGCCTGGATGCTCTGAGTACAGTCCCCACAGACACTGGAGCAGCAGCCTTCTGCCTGTAGCTGCAGACGGCGAGACACAATCATTCCCCCTTTCAACGCAGATTATAAGCATCAGAATGACTCACGCTTGTACAGAGACTACTAGTTACTCTGGACATGATCCATTTCACTATTCCCGGATGCATAGTTAAACGTTTTTCCCCACGATGCACTCACCATCAGCAGTGACATAAGGGCTCCAGCAGAGTCGGCCAAGGAGCTGTCCAAGGAGGGGCAGCCTCTTCAAGGTCCCTGTTGTGGAGCTCTAGGGTACATACACAGGCAGGAGGAAAGGGGTTTAACAGTCAACGTGTTTTGTGCTTCTACACCTGTGAGCTGCTTAATAACTTTACTGGGTTAGTCCTTTGAGATGAAGGCACATGAACACAATCACTGGTTTTTCCCAACCGGCATTTTAAATCAGACATTACACAAGTAGAACCAATTTTAAAAAATGAGATTTCCTTCCTTCATTGTTGGACTGGTAGATATTTGCACCTTCTCATTAGTTTCATCCTCCCTTGTTTGATCCTTTTAACCTAACAGCCCCTAGAGCCACAACACCTAACATAAGAAGGTCACAAGTCTACTTCATTGGCCAAGGTTATGAAGTTAAACAGCAGGCCCATCCACAGGTGCATAGAAGGAGGGCATTACTCATGCATCACCTCGGTTTTTCCTTATTTTTGTCATGTCAAAATTACAACCACAGTTTTCATAGTGAGAGATATACAGCGCAGAACCGGGGCTTTGGTCGAGGATGCTACGCCTGTGACAGTTTAAGTATGTGTGTGTGTGTGCTTCTTTATACAGCTCAAACAACACGCCATGAGATTTAGTTCACCTGACAGCCAATTAAAAGATCCAGAGGGTTTCAAGAGAGGACAAACACTGTATTTAGGAACTTCAATAGCCTTTAATCCTGAATATCTATAAATTTCCGTTTTAATTTGTTTTATTTATATCCTAGAGAAAGTAATCTCTGACCATCTGGGCCAAGGCTCCATCAAAGATTTGCAACATTGTCCTTAATTATAAATGGAATTTTAGACAAGAAACGACCACGCTCTTAGTGGGGAAGAACTTCTGTTTTAGGTTGAGGTGAGTTAGCTCCATCCATGTGTGTGTGTGTGTGTGTAAAGTGTTTTTACCCTGAAAAAAAATCAGGACAGTACTCGGTATCAGCAGATATTTACATTAATATTAGGAGACCACACGTTGGATGTGATTGGGTCTTGTGTTGCGGCGAGAGGACCTGCTCCTCCTCGACGCCAGTTTAGGGCCAATAGAAATCGTTCCTTTGATATCTAATGAGAATAATGAAACACAATGTTCTTCCTGATGATAGCGAGTTGTTCTTCCGGCCTGCGGGCCGACAGAACAGCTCCTGCCTTTGCTTGACCCGTGATCCGACGAATAAATCTACCAGAACGAGAGAAGTCTTCACATTTCCGAACACGCTCGTTCGATGTCATCGCTCCTTCTCTCTTTCACGATCCAGATCAGACAAACAAAAAGTCGGTTCCTGATTTCTCAAACATCCATTGTCTCCATGACGGAAGGCAACGTGTTAATTAGTGAGCTGTAGAGGTGCTGCCACATGACTTTGGTCTGAGTGTTATTAATCAGACTCTCAGTAGGAGACCCGACGAGGAAATTTAAAAAAAAAACATCTAAATATTTATTGTGCAATATCGAAATTGGACACTTCCTGCACTTTTCTGAGTGTAAATCTGGAAATGAATCATAACTGGGAGTATTTCTCATCTGGGGGCATAAGCCACATGAACAGTTGTTAAGTCATCAAAGGATGCACAACGCTGCCAAGAAGCAGGCGATCTTCAGCTGGACTTTTATGAGCCCACTGCCAGTAAAAATGATTTCAACCCAATTAAGCTATACCATTCTTCGTATCCGCGCCACCATCCTACACATGCCGACACCTCGGCATGACGTACACCCAGAATAATGCTAGCAGAGAAGCACACACAGAGAGAGAGAAAAAGAACAGCCATTGATCTATAAAGATATGTGGAACTACAAAGCAAGACACCCAGAGACACTGATTCTAACTACCAGAGTGTTACAGTAAAACATATGGGTTGTGAGAATCACAAATGAAAACCTGAAAGCGCTGCGGGACCGTAGCACTAACAAGAGATTCTTATGTGAGGAGAAAGAGAGAGAGAGAGAGATATATTATGTGAGAGAGATTTGTGATGGAATTTCGCTCATAAAAAGCAGACAGTCCAAAGGGAAAAGGGCTGGAAGGAGGGGGCAAGGACGTGGTAACACTGAAATCCCTCACAGCCCCCTTCCCAAATTGGCTGGACCTGATACGGGGATACATTAGGTTAGCGCTGGAGGTCCCAACGCGACTATTACCTGACTAACTCAACACTGCAGCGCTGCCAAGCCGGCATACGCAGCCTCTGCACCGCACAGAGCCGCCTCTGTTACTGACGCTGGACTTACTGTTCATGCCCGGCTTGGACGCAGAGTGAGCGCGTGCTCCTGCATGTGTGTGTGTGTGTGTGTGTGTACGCTTGAGCTTGAATTAACTTCGGACAGCAGTTTGGCCTAACCGATTCAACTGATTTTATTTCTTTTGGTAAGGTGTTAGGACTGTAAAACCGGCCTCTTAGGGGATACGGACCATTTTATTGGGCTTAACGGGCATCTGGGAAATAAGTGAATATGCATATCTGTCAGGACTGTGAATCTATGAATTAAGTTTGGCTTTCTTGAAGAAGTTGTACTTTTTTAATTCTTGTTGTTCTGGGTCTGTGCCCTCTTTGGATGAAAGCGTCAGCATAAATGAAAAAAATGTAACCTCAAAGCATCCCTTGCATTGTGACACAGTAAAATAAAAAAAAATAAAAAACACACACAACATTACTAGATCTGCTCACCGTGTCGTTGATATGTGTGAGGAGTTGCTGGAGGAAATCCTTCAGTCTGCTCAAGTGCACGGAGGTGTCTTTGTGAGCGTCTGCTGGGCCGCCGGCCTGGCCCCAGCACACCGCTTTGTCCAGCCAGAACCGCGTGTCCTGGACGCTCGGTGCGGCCTGCGCTGTTTGCGGGAGCTGCATCGGTGGCTGCGGCTGACACATTTTGCGTCCTGTGAACAAAGCAAGATCCTAAGTGAGGCAAAGATCAAGTCCATTGTCACGGTTCAGACAAAAAGAAAATCCATCCTTAATCAGCTTTCACTTTTACATGGTTACTTCCCATTCAAATTGAATGTATAATTGCAGTATCTACAGATGTGAGTGTTTAAATAAAAAGGGCACAATCCGTACCATTAAAAGGAGAAAAGATACCAATTTTGAGAAAAGTCATACTTGCAGCAGACATAAATAAATAAATGAGAGTATAGAAAGTGGAAAAAAAATAAATAATAAGAAGTACATGACTAAAATGAAGGTATAATGAAAATAGAAATGACGCATGAGCATTAGGGGATGAAACCACATGGTAAAGTGACAATGGTCTGATTAATAGCAGAAGAGTCTATTTACAGCCTCACACTAAGTTAAGTAAATTAAGTTCATGAATTAAAAGCTAAAAGTCAACAAGAACACATTCTTACATGAAAAAATTGCTACTGAATCTGAAATAACTATTAGGTGTATCTATAAATAAAAGCTCAAAACATGCATTTCACAATAGCAGACATTAAGGAAATGTTTTTCTAAATAAACTTAGGAAATTTTAACACAACACAGTTACTGGTTTAACACAATTTACTGCTAGAGCAAAAGTGGATAACAATGGAAGTAATAAGTACATAAATTGAAGCATATTGCTCAACTCGTACTCGTGCCCCCCCCCCCCACACATACACACACACACACAAATAAAAAGGCCTACTGAGAAATAAACAGCACATTCTTCACCTTTTATGATGATGAGGAGTAGAACCCGTGTGGGGGGTCGGGGGGGCAGAGCACATGGGTGTGGATGAGGATGCGAGTCGTGTCTGCATGTAGCCCAAGAAGAGTGTGCGTGTTGTTTTTTGCCATAATGACATGTCTGTGTGAGACACCACAGGGTTGTGTTTTATGATCATCTTGTTACACACGATTTCTTTAATGTCTTGCCATGGTCTCTGCTGGAAAGCCCCTGTGGCTCGCTGATGTGAATTTATAAATGCCCATTTTGAGAGGGGAAAAACGCTCAACCAAATTAGGAACAAACGGCTCTTGTTGACTTGTGTCAGGGCTCAGGATTTACTAAAGCAAATGTGGAAAAGCATTGCACGCCAAATACCTGGTCTTAGAGACAGTTACATCTTTTATTTACACAATTCTGTTGGTGTATATGCATGTCAATTAGGCAAAAATATAAAAATGTAAATGCAGATACTGTGCAGCGGCTTTGGTGTTTGCTGAACACATTCTGGAGAAGGAACGAGATGTGACTGGTCAAATATTATCATTAAAGATTTGTTAAACTAAGCGTGTGGACTTTGGGTAAGAGTGAGTTTGCTGTTCCAATTATACGATTGTTGACATTATTTCAGTATAATCAAATCAGTTTAAAAATCACTTTCTTCATACTTACATCAATATGTTAGTAAAGAAAGCAAGGATTCCAGTAGAGAAAGGCTTGTCTCGATAAATAAAAGGAACAGTTTTGTTGAACTAATTTCCGCCAATGATAAAACATTTTTTATGAACAGCTACTTCAAAGCAACTGTTCTAGCATCTTGTGATGGCACAACATCATCCAAATCCCAAAATTCCAAATCCAATCCAAATAATGGTCAGAAAATATGGCAAAAATGCATTTACAGTCTCAAGTCTCAAATGAACTATTTTCACATGGATTATTCTGCCAATTAATTTTCTCCATTGGTAACAATACTGATTTCCCAACAATCACATCTGAAATTGTAGAAAACTATAGTTTGACACAATGTATTATCACTATCTATGCGGATTTTTTCAAATCAATTAATGAATCAGTAAACGGTTTCCATCCCTGATATTCACCGTCGAAGAAATGTTTTATTAACACGGAGAGTTGATGTTGACATGATGGATTTAATTTATATAATTTGACGCAATGGGCACACTCTCACACACACACACAAACACACACGTGCGCCCCAATTTACCGGGAAGAAACGTCGGGGTGCAACAGCTGCACCTAACCACAAGGTGCCAGTATTTCCTCCACTGCTCTTCAATTAAAATGAACGTCGCCAATCGTTTCAATCTAAAAATCACCTAAGAACTTAACGTTAAATGTAACTGCTGTAGGTTGAGTTACGTCACGACTCCATGAAAACACCACAGGTGAACCAACGGTAACTGCTTACTTACAACCGTCACTTCGAGTGTTGGCGAGCTACCGTTAACCACACGACACTGGCATGAATGTTAACTACTGCTGCTTAAAATGTGAACTTACATGTAACCAGACGCGAAGCCATTCACATTTAAATCTTCAGATAAGAAGCCAGGCTTTTGTCCCGCGATGTGAGCGAACTGAACTTCCCTCTTCCGTGTATGGAAGAAGATGATTGGTTGAGTCGGACCCGCCCCCGCCTCGTCATTCTGGCAGTGCCTGCTGGTAAATGGAGTCCAGCTCTATGTGTGGGCATTTATGAAATTAAAAGCTAGAGGATTTATAGGGATTTGCTTCTTCAAAGTGATTAATAGATATTAATTTTAAAATCAGTCGGAAATTACTACAAAACAATGACCTAAACACACACACACACACACACACACACACACACACACATATATATATATATATATATATATATATATATATATATATATATATATATATATATATATATATATAGTATTTCTTATTCAGATAACTGCAAGAAGAAACAGTTTATGTGCATTAATGTATTTGAATCATTGTCATTGAAACATTAATTAATAAAAATGTTACAAAATTCTTCACATGATACCGATTTAAAACAAAAAGAAATAAAAGAAAACACATACCAATTATCATGAGGTACATACAGTATATAACAACAAAAACAAATTACAGTACCTACTAAGCTGGTAGTTTTTAAAGCATTTGACAGATTCAGCTGTTCTAACGGTTCCAGAGGGATGGAGCCCTAACTGAAAAAAGTGGATGAGTGAGTGTCATTCATTTCAGGGGTGAGGGTCTTGAGGCTGAAGCTGCCAAATCACTCAGAGGCTCCAACCTGCCACTGTGCACCAGGAAGTGCTTGTTTAAACATATGTCACGACCCTTGTGTGAGTTTGGGCATGTATGTGTGCATGTGTATTCACTTGTAGGCATAAAACACATTAGCGCCTGCATTAGAAGTAGGTTATACTCATGGAAAATGATGGGTTTTGAACTGCACACAAACAAAACACACACCAACACACTTTGTTTCGACGTCGCTTGTCTGAGTGTGATCAAATAGGATGGCGGCTGGCTCAGCGTGCCAATGCTGCTTGAATACTGCTCAACATGCACGTGCAAGCCATGAGCTCTGTATGAATGTTACCTGTGGGTGTGTGTGCGTCTGTGCATGTGTTTACAGGTGCGTGCACGCACATATGGTGCAGTTTGGTGCCTGTGGCCTGCGTTGCAAATAGCACATGGAAACTGTGTGTACAAACGTCTGTGAGGTGCAACGTCTCTTCTATGTCTTGAGAAATATTTCTCACCACATCTAATTTAGTCTAATTTGAAGTTTCAATATGAAAAGATTGTTTATATTTTAAAAGTGTTTAACGTACCAGTAGTAGTCTTTATGATTATTTGTTATCCTTTCACTTCCGGGTGCTTCACAAAATACTTTGAATATATTTAAAAATGGGTTCACGACAATATTTGGATCTCTCACTATACACATTTTATTAAAAACTGTAAAACCTTTCCTGGAATAAAGTATTCAGACGTAACATATATATATTGGTGTCCGTCAGTAAATGTCCGTTGATTGCAGCAGTCACAATCTTAAGCCATGACTTCCTTATTCTCCTTTTTGCTTCTGTCAATGAGCCACAACATGTGATTGTTCTTTTTCAATCTGGAATAAGCAGGTCCTTTATTTTCTATTTTTCCCTTCGTAGCCAAGGTAATTTTGGAAGCGCATCACCTGACAATTAGAGACAATAAATGTATAATACATTTTTTAGTGTTTTTAGCTCAACCCGTGTTACTCAGACATGGACTGCCACAGCTGCTGACAAATTAGTGGGTCCTGATCCAATTTAATCCTATTACCGGTTCCGATCCAGACCAAAGCCATTATCATCCTGGCTCTGCTGTTGTGGCCGCAGTGCACCACACAGCAAGCCTTGCTCCGTGTGATGGCCTGTGCTGCTGTGTGCGTGCGGTGGGTCTCCTGCTGGATACCACAAAAGGGAAAATATGAGCTCTGCGATAAGCAAGATTGAGCTGTGTTTGTGTGCTCTATTTTATTCATTCTTGCACCCCATTGGGCGTTTTGGAGCACAAAACCTACTTTATCCTCAGCTTTTTTTTAAGACACACATACGAATGCACACTTTCATCACAACCAAAATCAATCTGCGGAATATAAGTGTACATCGTCACAACTCGGATGTTAAGCTCGTTCATGCTGTACATTCTTAAACTAATGCAGAAATGGTTTCAAAGGCCAGACTAAGGTCAGTTAGCAAACAGTGAAGTGGAGACACAATTGGATTGGATTGATAATGTCCTTTCACTAACAACATTGCTTTCACACCCCTATTTGTTTACTTTGTCATTTCCAACTTGGCCCTTGATTTCTGCTTTTCAATACGTTTTTTGCTTTTTCTCTCATGCATCTTCTTCTTTTTCTTTCTCATGAAAGCTTGTTCTCTCCGTGGGAGCTATCACGCGCCGTGCTAAAAGTCTGAGTGAAGACGGCGTTCGACACAACTCCAGCATTGCAATCACGTCTCTGTCACTCAGAATTAGTCTCACCCTTTAAAACATGTGAACATTTGTGTATCTGCGTCTGCTTATCAACTCTGGTCTTTGTTTGGATGAAATTGCTGTCCCTCTGCCCCGAGAACAGTTAAAGCTATGGAGGGGGAAAGGAAGGAGACATTCAAATTAAAGTAGAGGAATGTGCCGTATAAAATCTTTAGATCCGTTTGGGCTTTACTCTGAATGTCTAGCTGTGAGTGAGAGAGAGAGGTAGACAGAGAGGGAGAGGGAGAGAGAGAGATGCAGCGAATAGAGCAGTTTCTGAAGATAATGGAAGAGCTGCCAGAGGTGTTTCCAGACAGAGTCCAGCCCTCATAAATGGATTTGTGACTCACGTAAAAGTTTAAAGGAGCTTTTTTTTTGGGTCTGCCTGCATTCGTGTGGTTGTGTGTGTTTTTTGTTGCTTTCTTTGGTTCGGCGTGCTTTTGGGGGCTCATTTGGGTCAATAGTTTGGTTGCCCCGCAGTTAATGTCCCATAAGGTTTGACGCAGCACAGTTTTCATGAAAACAAGAGACAAGAAAAACAAATATTTAAATATTCATTTTTATATTTTAATCCTTTATCATCATAAAGAAACCGGCTGAATTGTGGGAATGAAGATCAACTTGGGTATTGACAACTTTTCTAGTAGTGAAAACAACCAGCACCTGACACAATTTTGTCTGTTTTGCTTATTTTTATGCCACAACCGCCTTCCCCAGTGTTTTACACACAACCCAATCAAATTTTACACATCAACACAAAAAACACCTGAAAGTAGGAATAAAAACGCAACACAGAGGCACCTTAAAAGGAAATCAAGAGACCTACGTAGCCTTTACAGTTTAGAGGGCTTCAGTCTAAAGCCTTACAATGCACAGAAGATGTGTGTAACATCCTGCCTTGAGCATCCTACCTTACATAGCCCCTTCATTCACACCCAAGGGACTTAAACACGAGAGTACAAACACATGAGTACAAACAATCGGACAATCATGTAGAACAAATATTTACAGCATCCTTCTTTCTCTTTCGTGCACAAACACGTGTTGTCCCAAGGACACACACGTTTTCCGGGCCTTTTTGAAAGCATGCTTGTTTATTGCTGTCAGAGGAAGCTGAGGATTGGTTGAGAAAGACAGAGATGCTCTGTGACCAATTTGAAACAGAACCGGCCCATACGCCTGTTCACATCGGCACGGACACACACACAAATACTGTATTTAATCATGAACTGAGTTTTCCCAATTATGAATTACATTAACACTTTTGTTTGTTTGTGTGAACATACAGATGGTAGACAGTCAGTATTCTGCTTTCATGTGTGTGTGTGTGTGTGAGAGAGAGAAAGAGAGAGAGAGAAAGTTCCACAAGTTTATTTGGTTCTCCCTCTGATTATAGATGCTTGTATATAACACAGCTGCTTGCCACACTTGGGTAATCAACCAGTAAGAAGAGACCAAGCTGAGACTGTACATGTGCAATCAGTCAGTAAGAAAATCATTGCCAATAAAACTGCAGCTGTTACATCTAACCTCTCACTTCTAATTGTCCCTTTCACTGGCAGATCATCTCTGTCATGCCTCTATGATTTGGTTAACAATAACGATGACACCGTCACAGGTTTCTGAAAACTACTGATAATAATCATGCTCAAAAATCTGGTGTACGTACAATGTGTTTAGTTGAAAATTGGAGCAGAAAGGAGGGACACCATTTTAAGCACATCACTCCTGGCTGTATCGGAGCCCAGATGCCTCCACTTGACCTGAAAAATCGCCCCCCCCCCCCCCCCGATACAACTTTTGCCATTGGTACTGAGATGTACTGTTTCATACACACTCTTAAGGCACCGCACAGAAACACACACACACACACACACCTGCTTTCCATTAGTACGGTAGATTGCAGGGAAATTGAGAGGGAGTGTTAAACACACACACATCCATCTATCTGCCCCTCTGTCCACGATAATTACACACTTCCTGCTCTAAAATCCTTTCTCCGACAGCTTCCACTCCAATCATGTCTCTGTTGATGTTTCGAGTGTGCATGTCTATGTGTGTGAGTGTTTGTGAGAGGATTGGACCACAAGCTTGATTTGGTTCATCAGTGGCAAAACGGTATGAGAATATATGATATGAAGGAAAATAACACACAGCACTGCTGTTTAGTTGAACTGTTTCAGATGTTTATTTATTTGTGTGTGTGTGTGTGTGTGTGTCTGCAGGTGCGTGTGTTGGACTTGTGGTTTGGGCAACCTTCACGAAAGAGTTTTTCTTGCTTCAAGGACACGTCGACATGCGCACAGGAGGCTTGGGAACCTAAATTGACAACCCCCCTCTGCCATTCAACGTTCCCTCGGTGTGTGTGAATACCGTACACACTGATCTATCGGGCATGAATGTGCTCATATCTTATATATACATATATATATATTTACTGTGCATGTGTCTGTGCGTTGATTCAGTCTGGGGCTCCCTCTCGGGTCCTCGGAGCTCTCCTCCAGCCCTGTTTCTCATTAGGCATCTGTCATGGTGCCAGAATCAATAAGCACCGATGGAAGGGGAAAAAATTCGCCCCTCTCCTCTTTGTGAATGAGCAGATCATTAGCAAATTCCAGAGTGTTTACCATCATCACCAAGGAAAGACCTTCCTCAACTTTACTGTACTTTTAGTAATTTGTACCACTATTATTTCCTTTAAGACCTACATATGAATACCTTCCTCGTTTGTACAAAGTGTTAAAAGCATGTGAAGTCACATCCTCCAGTTTGGGCTTTGCAGAATCCTGTATTCACTCAACACTCCCAGCCACAGATGAAAATATTTAGTTCTGGGTTTCTCTTGGTCTCTCGTTCTCCCTCCTCTGCCCCCTTTGTGTTTCAGATGACGCATCTGTTTCCATACGTTGTTGCATGTTTTGCTGGCCAAGACATACAGCATAGTTTAAACAAAGAGGTGGGTGGTGCGTGCTCATCTGGTGTGTGTGCGTGTGTGCGTGCGTGCCACCAGGACTACATTAAACAAAAGGAAGAAAGGATGACAACATCCAACCTCAGTTTGTCATCTTGAGTGTAAACGGCCGTACATCATGCTAACATCTTACATGTGCTCGGCCCATCACAGCAGTCACACACTGCCGTGTCAACACTGCAGTAATGAAAACAAAAAAACGGAAAGAGGGAGCGGGGGGGAGGGGGGGGGGGCGGAGGGGGACAACGGCAGATACGAGGTGAAGAGTGAAGTCTGATTGATGCAGAAAATAGGTGAAGGAAGGGAAAGAGAGAAGCAGAGCGCTGGATAAATGCTTCCAGTGTAAGCGGAAGAGGGAAGATGATGACGCTGTCTTGGCACCGCTCCGCAGCACTCAACTGTGACACAAAGAGAGGGTGGGTGGGTTTTCCACCTCCACAGAATAAATGATGCGAGGGGGAAATGGGAGTAAACAACATCAGTCATTATAATTACTCTCATACGGCTACTCCCATCCACCATCAACCATCCTGCAACGCCCCCCCCCCCCCCCCCACCTTCACTCTCTTCCTCCCGCCATTTTCCATCTGTCTTTACTCCCAAACCTTTTTTTTTGACTCCTTCTCAATGACTTGATTGCACCTTTTTTTCTTCATTCTCTCTCTCTCTCACGCTTTATCTCTTTATCGGTCCTTGCCACGATGCATTTCCTCTTTTTTGATTGTATTGTAACTAACCCACTTTTTTCAGACCTCTTAACCTCCAACGTGAGTTGGGTGGTCTGAACCTTCGCCGCACAGCAGAAGCATATGAGGCTGTGAACATTGGTGAAAAATACTACAAATGACACATCAGCATTTCATTCAGCCTGTTGTCTGAATTCAGCAACAACAGCCAGCAGTAATAATAATCTTGGCCCATTTCTTGAGCTTTTTACTGCGGACAGTGAGGGAGATACAATCTTTGGCTCTTGCGGCAGAAGCCTTTGAAAGCAGCTGAATGCATAGTGAATCATGTCATCTGTTTCTAAGAATTGGATGTGGTTCCCTGGCTGTGTTGGACCTCTTCGGCGCTCTGCCTCCCTCGCTCTTGTTCTCTAGCCCACTGCTGTTTGGATTCCTGGAGAGCTGTAGTAGTAGTGAGTGAGTGAGGAAGTCAAAAGAAAGCTTTTCTACGAAACATATCATGTGTGAATGATGTAAAACTAAAATATGGGGGGGTAAAAGGGTTAGAATGATTATCTGAATGTTATACATCCATTTTAAAATGTATTATGTAAAAATATGGATGTGAATATCTGAGTCTACTGGCATGCAAGTGGCTCTATGACGCTGAGCTTAATACTAAGACGGCATACCAACCCGCGGCTACTCAACAGCTGTAATGTTGACCAGGTTCCCCGTCTTTCTTTAACTAAAAAGATAAATAGCACCAAACACAAAGTATAGCTGAGGCTGATGGGGATTATCCTTGAACAACATTGAATTATTCAATTCATTTGAGATAAGAGATCACTAAAGTCACCAGAATCCATCCTGAGTGGGATGAAAATGTGTGGGCAATACATCCAACCCAGAGCTGTGGAGACTAAACCTATAATGGACCAGATAATAGGCACAATCCTATAGGATTTATAAACTGTGTTGATTTTTTTTTAATACTTTTTTATACTAAAAGAAATGTATATATAAGTTGCTTCTCTGTGCACACTTGGGGCATGTTAAAAGCAACTCAATCATCTTCTTTCATCAAAAATGACTTCAGAAAGCTGAATTCCAACGGTGATTGCTGTCAACCACAACAACTGAGAGAAAAGAAGGAGAAGCAGAGCACAGATGCTCTTGCAACACTACTTAGCACAGATATACGCTCAGAATCCGTAGGCAGCCATGCATCACTGCTCTACATCGGGTCAGATGCCGAGCATAGTTCTCATGAGGGCTCGTTTGTTACAATTCACCAATGCAGCCTGCAGAACTGAGCTTTAACTTCAAGTTTATGTAAGTCCGGCCACCGGGGACTTGGACCTCACATTCTTTTGGATCACTCTTGTTGGGAGAACAAACTCCCTCTGTGGGAGATAAAGCAGTCAGCCAAGTCAAACTGGTCCCAGGGTTTGGACTGAGCACCAGCACCAAAGCCCGCCCAAAACCACCCACTGTGAGAATAGTATAGAACAGAATAGAAGAGAAATAGAAGAGAAATAGGATTTGTTATGATTTCAGAGCCTCTGAGAGGAGTCATACCATTACATGTATTTTACTAATGAACATATATTTTCTTGTTTGTTTCATCCATGCAGGAACACAGAGTATCGGAATGGCAGCTTTAACTTTGCAGTGGTTCAAGGCGTTATGCTAGGTTAAGTCATTTACCTATTTGTGTATTATTAAGTACATTTTTATCTGACAGACATCAATCAGCAACGTTTAGATTTTAAGTTCGTAATAGCTTACTCAAAGCCCACATTTACACAATTGTTATTGTATAATTATGTTAGTAACTACAGAAATATTTTGTTTCTGTCTTAAGCCCTCCAATGTAAATTCATCACACATCACCAATCTAATATTTGCAACCTGAGACACACCGTTGTTCTACATTAATTTGCTGTCACTCAGGTTTGAGCAGATTGGAACCTCCAGCTTCTCTGATTAAATCTGGCTCACAGTACTTGTCCGTACACATATTGTTTCAAATACACGCACAAAAGAAACACAAGTCTAAAGTTGAATGGTTTTCAAGGTGTCTGAGGATTAAAAGGTTAAAAAAAAAAAAGAATCTGGATCCGGAGTTGTATCAACACACCATGTGATGCTTCAAGTAGATTTATTCTTAAAACTTCCTTTTCTTATAAAGATTGTGTAGACCTGGCGGGAGTGTATGGGTGTGTTTGCGTGTGTCCTATTCAGTCATGTCAACAAAGCAATCATTCATGTCGAGGAGAGTATACACTCAGAGGATTTAGCCCTACCGGCAGGTGATGATGGAAAAAGCCTTTCAGGGAACGAGTGAGGGATGGAAATCTGGAGTGGGGGGGGGGGGGGGGGGGGGGGACAGTTGGATGTAAAAGAAGGACTGGAGCGGAGGAATCAATAATTCCCTTTTGCGGATTTCACTTTACAACGTGAAAAAAAAGCTTTGTCGTACAGTACATATCCGCTTCATTGTCACTAAGTCTGGGCAATGAGCCACCGTGGAACAGTCCCATTAGTCCAAGAGAGAAGGACCTTCTTAATTGCCTTTTTTCTTTTCCTCCTTTGTCCCCTCCTCCATCTTTCTCTCCCATCAACCCCCTTTCTGTTGGCTGAGAGGACAGGTACAGGAAACACTCATTCATTAACAACCTGGAGCTTGTTAGCTCCAGTGAAGCACTCTCCGCAAAATGTGTGGTTCCACCTCTGAGGGCAACTTGGAGTGTTTGTTAGAGGGCCAGAGGTGAGGGGTGCTAAAGGGTAAGGCAGGGCCAGAGGAGAGGTGGGGTGGGGGGGGGGGGGGTGTTGGTTTTGACCCAGAGGGGAGTTCTGGTGAAAGAGACCTTAACAACATTAGAACTCAATGAACCATATCACCTACAAACTTGCATGGGGTGGTCACAAATATTTCACCTTTCAGCCCTTCTGTGACACACTGCTTTCCACCGGGGAGTTGGACAAACTCCGAGATGACATACATGTGTGAAATCTATTCTAGCAAACACAAGGCTAACGTTTTAAATTTTTTTTATGCCATCAGAGATTGTCAAATGAACATATATATACTGTATATATATACACACACACGTGAGGCTGCACCGCTGCTCAGCGCTCCCATCGAGCAACGCGCTAACGGTGTCGAGCCCAGTTAGAAAAATTCAACCCGTGACTGACAACATCCTGCCACCCAGCTTTCCAAACACACCCTATCATTTGTACCATGTCGGTCTGTTCCTTTGCGTTGGTTGGACGGCATTCAGCGGAACAGTATACTCCTTATTTGGCTTTAAAAGATAATGACATGCCTCCTGCCTGCCTCAAACCGCTGAACCAGGGTCAGCGAGTTCCTCGGGCGTTTGTGAGGTCCGGGTTGAGAGCGTCGCTCGGGAGAAAAACCAACCCTCTGTTTTTAGTTTAGAGTGGTTTAGAAAAGGCTGTCGATATTAGCGATACATAAAGGTCACCTACACTTAATTGTGATCCGATCAAAGGGCTGCCAGCTCATTGGTTGGTCTAAAACCTTCGCTCACAGCCCTGGAGTATGAGAATAAATCACTGCCACCCATGCAGTTGACAAGGCACGTTCTCTTTCTCCCCATCAATGTAGCCCGGCTCAAGGCCACATGCCCTTTTTCATTACTCCGAACAGGCCAGCTGTATTGTAACTACAACCAATTTCCTTGCAGTCTATAAAGCTGTCAATCAAAATCATAAGGAACGGGGGGAGTAGAGGTGGGGGGGGGGGGGGTGGTGGGGTGCATGGGCGGAGCCGGGTGGGCTGTTGGGGAGGGCTCCAGACCAGATGTCAGAGTTTTACACTGCAGGACACCATGGAGGGAGGGGAGGTCATGTTTACCTGTAGCTATGGTTAGCTGTGGTTAATTGGGAATACCAGGCACGCAGGGGATTCTGTTGTAGTGACTCTCACTAGAACAGCTTTAAACAAGGAATCTATGGGAGGGTTTGATATTTTTTTGGAAAGGAAAGCACATTTGCTTGGACGAGAAGATAATGTAGTAAATTTGAAGAGACTGCTGCAAACCCCAAAAATTCAAACCATTCCTTCGACCACAAAACTCTTTGGAAAAAGAAAAGAACAAATTCAACTCATTGTCGGAGCAAAGCAATCGTTTTTAAGAATCCATTTATTAAAGTTATGAACAGAGACAAATAAGTTATAATATTTTTATTTGTTAGAATTCTATCAGTGTTTGAACATTATTATTTAGAGAGCTAGTACAATTTTCTACTTTCATGGCTAGCCTTTGACAAACCCATGGAAACAGCGGTCTCTCTCCAAGGGTCGGAACATAATACTGAAGGGGAGGTGTAGATGTTGTCTCACAAGACAGTTAGCAGTGAAAGTGTGCTCCTTAAGGTTCTTTTCTGTTATGGTATATCATTACATATAAACTCTTTAAAAATATACTTCTGTCAAATACCTTGACAACTACTATGTACACTACAAAAATAAATTTTCATATAAATAAATTATATGGCATACATTTATCTTTGTAACTGAAAACAGCATACATCCACGCCAACCAAGACCACAATGGCAGTCTGGAAGAACCACTGATTTTTTTTTCCTTTTAAAATCCTCTAAGAGCTATGATGAGACCTGTAGTGTAAAATGTTATATACTCTTTTCTTCCTATTTAACATTAGTAAGCACTTTATACAGATCAAACTCCATTAATGTAAAAACATTAAACTGTAATAGTGTTTTTTTTCAATAGACATAAAAATCCCTGCATTTGTTATCCACTGGCATCATGACAAAAACAAAAAGAAAATAAAACAAATATTTTATATTACAAAAATATAAATATCGCAATTGAACGTTAAACAGAAACAAACAAAAGAACATGTAAAATGAATAAAATAGTTGCCAGCTATCAAGTCTCTCCGCTACTGCCAATGTGACATCGGGAGAAAAAACCCCAAAACAAAACAAAACAGAACAACCTACTTCATGCAAGCAGCTGAAGAAATGTGTTGGGAAGGAGGAAACCTGCTGAACTGGTGGACTTCTGGGAAGAGCTTTACATGTTCAACAGGAAGTGAGAGTGTAAAGGCGGTGGAGGAGGTGGATGACGGGGTCAAAGGGGGCCGGGTCTTGAACCGGAGGCGTTACCGTCTAATTAGTGCCGTGGCAATATGTTGTGGATTTTAATTAGCCGTGGTCAGGGTGGACGTCTGATAACAAATTGGGGCCAGTCGTCTTAATGGTGTCTAAAGGAGGGCCAAGATAGAGTGAGAGGATGCACCAGCACACACACACACACACACACACATATATATAGACGTCTATACACATAGACTGTACATTGAGACACAGACATAGAGCACATCGTCAGGCCATATAGGTCTTATCCCTTAGCAGGCAGCGTGGGCTAGCTTATAGATTGGACAGAAATAAAGAGCTACTTGAGGCGAGATATTCCTGCAGAGGACGTTTAAATGCAGTCAAGTGCCATGTTGAATGAAGTTTTAGCTTATCCACGAGACAGAGTTAGAGCCCCGTGTTGACCCTGTTCCAGAATCAGTAACGTCAATGTCCCCGTGTCGACAAGAGTGATTTTTTTTTCGAGGTGAGTCTACTGCTCGTATGTCAGTATGCGAGGCAGAACCTGCTTTTGAGCCTGCTGCGGTTAAACCTTACACAACCACCTACAGTAAAATGCGACCAGAGGGCAGCCTAACAGACAGTGACACAAAGCTGAGGGCTGAAACAGGTTCCAAATGCAGAGGCGATAACTAACAAAACAAAAACAGCTTTGAAAATGTCTTCATATCTGCTCGTCTTAAATAGCACGCATAGCGTGTCAAGTTAAACAGTAATTGTTTCATAACTACCACAGGTTTGTGATAACAAAATGAATAGTTTAACATGCGTATCTTTATACAATAATGAACACAAATGCGCGCTCGCACACACACACACACACACACACACATATATATATATATATATGTATATATATACAGTATATACACAATAGGCCTGTTTGATTACTCTAACAATTTCCCTCAAGGTTAAATGGGTGTAAATGTTAGTCTATTCTGTGGGCGTATCCGACAGCTTCACATCATACAGCCCCACACTTGACTACGCACACGCACACACCCTAACGCACACACACACAAACATATACAAAAACCGATCACTTATTTTGTTTAAAGAGACATTTGCATAGAGTTATAAATGTAAATTCTTAAAAAAAAAAAATAATATTTTGAGCAGCAACAGTGAATGCTGACAGGTATTTTTGTCTAGATGAAGCTTCCTAATGGCACAGATCCACAGATGAGTGAGCAGTTATCAGAGATGTACCTCTGTCTCACATTTGCGTGCACACATTAACTCAAACACGCGCCCGCGCCCGCACACACACACACACACACACACACACAATATAAAATGGCGGCCCCAGTCTGTTATGAGGAGTTGTAACGCTCCTAAAATCATAGCTACTTTTTGCTCATATTTACATATGTATACATCTTTTAAATATAGATAGACATATCTAAGCCACTAGTTCACTGGGTTACAGTAAGATTGAGCACCAAGGCGGCAACACTGGCGAGTTCCTGGCTGCTTGGGGCCGAGGGTCCAGCGGAGCGGGGCTACGCTGGGCTGGACTGAGCCAGGCTGGGTCAGCGGGCTTAGTGATACACAGGAGTCCATCTTTGGCCGTTGTACTTCCGTCCTCCACAACTGGTAAAAAAAAGAAAAGAAGCAGAGTGTGTAGTGAGTTCTTTCTGATGGAAACAAAAGACGTCTGCACTGCGAACCAACTGAAGCGGTGTGAAGCTCACCTCAGCTCGCCCGTCTGCCACTGTCGCTGTCGTCTGCCTCAAACTCCCAGTCCTGAAGCTCCATGGCCTCCGCGTTGACCCCTCTGGCCCCTCCGTGGGTGTCCAGGGGCACATGTGGGTCCGGGGAGGCCGGCTCGGGGCACTCCGTCCCTGACGGGCAGTGACTGTCTGTTGCAGCGTATCCCGGGTGAGAAGAAGCGGGAGGCCCATGGCTGGACAACGGGGCCGGGTGGACAGCGACAGTGACGGAGGCCGACGCCGTTACCGTGGTGATAGGTTGGCAATACGGGGCGGGGTTGGGGGGGTGGTGGTGGTGGTGGCGCGGGAGGTGATGATTGGGCTGTGGGTTGTGGGACGAGCGGGCTCTGTGGCCTGCTGAGCGTTCTCTATGGCTGTGTGAGCCGCGGTGGCCCCCAGCCTCAGTAGCAGTCTCAAAAGCGTCCGTGCGCGGGCGGGCTGGGGGCGGGGCCTGCCAATGCAGCTGGCTCTTGGGATCCCTGCTGCTGTTGCGGTGAGTGGTCCTGGGCTGGGGCCCAGAATCACAACCCTGAGAGGACTGTGGAGCAAGGCAATCATTTATTTAGATATAATGAGACAAACAAGAACATATACAAAGAGGACAATCGTTACGTGCATGCAACACGACGCAGGACGTTCCCTTACCGAAGACACAGTATAGGCAGCAGGCTCAGGCGGTCTGGCCGAGCGCCTGTGCCCGGACCCCGCTCTCCTTTCCTCTTCTGTCCTGACCCCTCGGCCCCTGCTGGCCTGGAGGTGGTACTGTTGCTCGTCCGTTCGGGGCTGTCCTCTGTGCGACGGCAGGCTGTAGTTCTGCATCTCCTGGCTGATGCCGGACACCGTGGTGTTAGAGCTGTACTCCGAGTCCGACAGGTCCGAAGCTGCACCAGAGGCGGTGGTGGTGGTGGTGGTGGTGGCCGCGGGGGTGCGGTGAGGGCGGACTGAGAAGTGGACCACGTGAGGAGGGGTCTCTGGGGATGGAGTTTGTAACCGGCTACCACCATCGACTGGAGACACCTGGGAGGGGAAGGTAAAGCTTTATGTAGATCAAACTTTTAATTCCAACCGCTTTCACACTTTTAAATGAAGAGAGATCCCACACTATTTCTAGTAAACCTTGATCCATCTTACAAGCAGTTGTATTTTGAGGATCTTACCTCTGGATAGGGCCCAAAGTATGACAGTAATACTGGAAGAAGGACCAGTCCATTCAGCACTCCGAGAACAGTTAGAATGGCCAACACTGCGAAGAAATACCTGCAACACAGCAAAGGCACACACTGAAGTAGGCACCTCCCAAATAGGTCAAATAAGCCAAACATACACTACACGCACAACATCATTCATTCCTCTCGCCTCTTAAAAGATAGACAAGGTATTTACTATTTAAATGTGAAATGTAATGACAGGCACAAAAGAGGAAAAACAGAGTTGCCCAGGCCGACACACACAGACATGAAGAGAAACAGAGCCGACTAGAAAGAAAGAAAAATACCTGTGCAAAGCACAGAGGTTTAGACGTGGAGAGACATGTGCAAGATCAACCACTACACACGCCCAACATAACACTTCCACAAAGATGTGCGTGTCCGTGTGTGTAGCTACACAAACACACACACACACACATATATATATATAAAAATATATACATCCCACCAACATGCAGGCATACACTGGTTTTGAGGAGCAAAACAGAAATCTACCTTGCGTGTTTCTACTTCCTGCCAAAGAGGGTTAGTCTTTAAGAAGCCACAGAGAAGGAAGAAAAGGAGTAGCATAATTAGCCAGAGCTGGTTAATTCAAAGGCACGGGAAGAAAGGGAACAAAAAGTATTGGTGGAAGGGGGATAATGGGGGTGAGGGTACTCTCTCTTTGGTGTGTGGTGTATAAGCAAACATAGAGAAAACAAAGCATTGAGGAATGTGAAAGGAGGGGGGGAGGGGGGGGGGGACAGGACAGGGCCCCTCTCTCTCTTCTTTGCCTCTAAAAAAAGAGAGAGGGAGAAGCACACAAATGTAGTGAAGGGTATAGAATTTAAACAATTTAGTCTAGGAAGAAGGGGACCCTCAGAGTGCCTCCCCTCCCTGGTCTCTTTCTTTCTCTCACTTGTTGATTCCTCCCTCTCTCTCTCCCCTCTCCTTTCCGCCTCGCCTCCGTCTCCCTTCTTTTCAGCTAAGTCCCTGTGAAATTCCCGGCCACTCCACAATCCCCTCAGTCTAATTAAATCTCCAATGTATCAGGTAAACTCCCCGAATCTCCCCTCTAAATCCCCCCCCCCCCCCTCCCCGCCCACCTTTACTCTCCCCAATTGAGCTCTCTTCATTAGGGAGGGCTTTCCTTCTCACTTGTCCAGTGGAAGCTCTCAGGTAATCAGGGACACACTGTTGAACCATGAACACTTTACTCTCGACTACCCTGCGAGTGTGTGTGTGTGTGTGTGTGTGAGAGAGAATGTGTGTGTTAAGGTCTAAATGGGCAAGTTGAGGTGTAGATGCACTGGTATGCGATGCAGCTGGGCCTCAAACTAAACGCACATTCGTAACTAATCTGTGTGGGTGTCTATATCAAGGACTGTGTGTGTGTAGGTGTGTGTGTGTGTGTGCATGTTGGAAGGCAGGCTTTGCAAAGAGGAGCCTCAAGTGAGGAGAGCTGGTTCTTGTCTTCCCAGCATGGGTGGCCTCACCTTCACAATACGGCGACACTGAGTCTGACTTTACAACAGGATGGGAACTTAATGAAATGCAAAATGCATTTACTGGGAGTTCTGGTACGGACACACACACACTTGTATTGCTATCCGCTAAATTAGGCCATGTGATTTTCACATTCATTATAGAGTCAGTTAAAAAGAAGACAACCCGCCCACCTAAAATGCAGTTTTAAATCAAATCGTCTGTGAATGCACAATAATAACACTCGTTGTGGCTGTTGGTCACTTAAGTTAATAGTATACGTGAATGTATGTATAGGGAAACATTTGGCACGTGTTAAGCAAGGTCAGATTTCCCCACTGGGATGTATTCCCTGCGTCTTCTTAATCATACTCAATTTTCTGCCATTGACAGTAAGGTCTCCAATGTCAGTGAACTTTTGCCCAAAGTTCATGTTCAACAACATTTGTCAGCGATTGAGCACCGACAGGAAGTACCCATAACTTGACCTTTGACCTGGTCTCTGGCAAAGCTCTTCCCACACTATACACTATTGAAAGGCCACCCAACCATCTGTAATCTACTTTATTAGATTATCAGAACAGTTTCCCTAAGTGGAACTGAAATAACCGCGTCATCGCCCCGGTTAGTGTGTTCATACACGTCAGGGAGGGTGAACGCCACGCTACCTTTTAGGACACGCATGTGACGCACAGACATCTCCACATGCACGCGTGCAGCCCACATACCAGGCCGAGTGCCCTGCCGGGCTGTTTGGAGTGAAAACATTCACAGGGCTGACAGGGAAAGCCAGGGAAACATTTCTTTCAGCGCAAGCAGAAAAACACGAGCCAGGCCCCGTGGTTATTGAACCGTCCTGGGCCGCTGCTTTGTTTGCTCAGACAACAGCAGAACCTTTAAATGGAGCCCCGGGACTGAGCCAGAAACCAGAGCACACCACTGGAGGTGAGGAGAGAAGGCCTGTACGCCTCCATGTTTTTGTGCGATTGTTTGTGTGTCTCTCTCCAAGTGTGTAGCTGTGTGTGCTTTCACTGGCAGGCACGCCATCGTTGACCCCCATGATTACAAGGTCAGAGAGCAGGTTGGTATGTGTGTGTGTGTGTGTAGGCTTGTGCAGATGACAGAGTTTGCCTGCGCAACGATCACATGGACGCCAGTGCTGCCTTTTCTTAAAGGAGCAGGTCCACCAAATTCTACAGCTACTTCAACTTCCCATTATACTCCAGGCTTGAGAATACAGAGCATCATTCATTTTCCTCCATTGTAGAGTGGCTTGTCGCTACCTTTCAGTCTGATGCTTGCAACAGCACAAAAGAGCCCCCACAGTGTTTTTCGGCTTTAATTTCAACTTCTCCTGTCTTCCCACAACTGCCCTCTTGCCCCTCACCCTGTAACTCCTTCCCATGCTTGTAAATGTCTGGCAAGGGCCGTTAAACTAGCTGGAGGAGGTACCTGCTACCTCGCTCTCTTTTTTACTTCCTTTCCTTTTGCTTCCCCATCTATTCCCTCCTAACCCCCCCTCCTCTTCCTTCTCTTGACCTTGAACTCTCCGTTCTCCCCCTGGTTTCCCTTAAAATGTCAGGCATGAGAAACGTTAAGGGGAGAGGAGGAGGAGGATGAAAGAAAAGACACAAGAGGAGAGGAGGGTGGGGAAAGTTAAAGGCCGTGTTTACGTCGTTTCTTGGAAAGCATTTCTCGGAAATCGGGAAAAAAAAATGTATGTGTGGTAGGTCACTGGTAGCATTAAACGGGATGAGGTTTACAGCAAGGGAATATGAAATGAAGATGCGGGTGAAAGAGGAGAAAGAAACCAACGGTGATAGAAAGCGAAGACCCTTCATGCATGACTGGTGGCTCATTGACTGTCGCATCTCTCTCACGAGGCTTGCCATTCGAACTCACCTGACAATAAAGTCGAACTCAGAGCCAGCGAGCATCAGGACACCCAACAGGGTGGAGAAGGCTCCATCGAGCACGGGGGCAAACATGTGCTCCAACGCCAGCACGGCTCGCTTGTGGCGATCCCCTATGGCTGTCAGGAACGCCTACAGCACACATGCAGACGGAAAATTGGGTCACGTCATCAAGGTATGCATTTTTTTTTTTTTTTTTGGAATAATCGATATGTGTTATATTTTCACCAACCAGAGCGACATGGACGGTGAATTCTACTCCGATGCCCACAGAGGCGATGAGAATGACCACAGGAACAGCACTCAGCTTGATTCCCATCAGCCCCATGAAGCCAAACAGCTCCACAGTCATGAGAGAAAGAACCAACACCTGAGGGAGAAAGGATGAGACTTCTGTGAGACCAGAAGGGGATTTTATACATTTAATCATGCACAGGACAAGATGGATTAAGGTTAAAAACAGACTCCATTCCATGGGTCTTGCTCTCAGTTATCTTTAGGTAAAGAAATACCCATATTTCCTGCAATAAATTGTTCTGTGGAGCATGTCATGATCCTGAACATTGGCCTTAATTTGGAGGAAATGGAAATAATTTGCAATTAGAGTCCAAAAGATAAAAAACACACCTGCTATTGAAAGCTGTTCAGGCATGCTCATCAATTTATTATTATAATTAAAATGCCGAGAAGCACATCATAAAGGTGTTAAGAAACTGTACACACAATGTGTGTGTGTGTGTGTGTGTGGAGGCTTCAGTCAAAAGCGGGACAGGAGCTGGGAGTAAATGCCATTATCAGCTGACAGGCGTCAGGTTACATGGGGCCCAAGTCCTTTGAAGAGGGCTGAGGTGGGCAGGGGAGGGAGCCGTGTGTATGTGTGTGTGAGCGCGCGTGTGTGTGTGTGCATATACAATGAGCGATCCCAGAGTATGTCTGTCCAGCAATGGAGACCAAAACAAGATCACGAGTGACCACTCTAGATATGGTTGATTCCTAAGTGTAAACAGGTATGTCACTATTTAGGATGAATTTCTGTGAAAATAGCCAAAAGTTGTAGTTGAAGTTGCAGGGCTGGTCCTCGACAGAGAAAACGGTCACACTTGACACTGATCCACAACTTGTCTTTTGATCTCGCTCGTAAAAAGCCTAAAAGGATAAACGTGAGGTCCCCTCCTCCCCTGTTTAAGGGCTCGGGTGGCCTGGCCCCCGGCTTGTCATAAAATACAACCCACCAGAGAGAAAGACCAGGGGGGGGCTTGGTGCAGTCGTCTTTGTGAAATACGGACCCGCCTGTGTGCGTGTCCATACTGCATGTGCACAAGTAAATACACGTCTGCCCGTGTGCTTAAAGTGTGCGCGTGCGCGTCTGTGAGCCAGCGCACGTGAAAGCGTGTTTGCGGGCAACCTTGGAAACTCCTCTAGTGGCAGGAGGGGGAGCGTAGGAGTGGAAGGAGGATGGAAATAAAACCAACGTTTTTATAGGTTTAGAGTGGGAGCGAGTAGTCCGAGCAACTCTTTGTGTCCTCTCCCCATATATTTCAACGTCGGGGTCTGGGAGTGTTGGACCAGACTAAACAGACGGGCCCTAACAAAACAGCGCAAGATAAACACTGGTGTCTGAGGCTACACTAACACACAGCAGCCCCTTTCTCCTTTTTGACTCCGTCCCCTCTTAGCCGCCTTTTGAACCGCACGTAAAAAAAAAAAAAAAATTGAATTAAAAGGCCCGGAGGAAGAGGAAAGGCGAAGCGATGCGCTTGTCTAACGTGGGTAACAAAGAGCGAGCAGGTACACGTCGGTTTTTTTTAAACATCCTCCAGCACTCACTATGATGCCGGCGGTCCACGGGTTGAGCAGGAAAAGGGCGCAGACCAGAAAGGTGCAGGCGAGCACGACGCTGATGGACAGCAGGAGCCAGTGGCGCAGGCTGACGTACTGTTCCCAGAACAGGAAAGGGTAGCCGTTGGGATAGGAGGGGAGGCTTTGTCGGCTGTAGTTGCTGCAGATGGCGCGCACGCTCTCGATGGCCTCCACAAACTGAGGCGTTTCCCGGAGCCCGTTGAGGTAGAAGGGGAACTGTGCGTATTCGATGGGCTCAGCGGCCGGGACTGGATGAGGAGACAATGATCGGAAGGTTAATTGGTTAGAAGCAAAAGGGGGGAATAACTTGATATTTGTTTACCTGGAAGCACAACAAGTTTTTACTAGACCTGCAGCAATCAATGATGGTTTTGCACATTGGGGCCTTGGACACAGAAGCTACACAGCCCTGCATGACGACAACGGTCACATCTACGGATGATAGTTTGTCTATTCTAAGTAACTATCATTAGTCTTGGATCATTTAGTGCATCCGCAGGTATCATTTTACAAAACCGCAATATCAAGGCTTTCCCTCACTAATCCAACCTCGTTCCAAGAGCAGCTACGTGTGTTAGGTGAGTGTGAGTGTGTGCGTGTGTGTGCGTGCGTGTGTGTGTGTGGGAGGAGCCGTCTGAAACAGAGCTCCATTGACTCAAACCCAGCCAGTCTGTGGCCCAGTCTGGCTAATGAGGACCTATCAGTTCCAGACACAGTGGAGTGTCAGAGCTAACTGTGATTCACGGTAATTACAATGTCGAATAACCGCAATTACCACACCCCAAGAACCCCCCGCATAAAGCATAATGTAGATGCATAAACTCGCCTGTCACCCCCGCAACACAGTTCTATTTGGTGCTGTCAAAGCGGTGTGTTCATTCAGCTTTTTGCACGCTGTGTAATTAACAACACATTTTAACGTGTTTTGGGAATATCTGACCTTGGTGTGAGTGTCTATATTCCAAAGGGCCCGCAGGTCGTCACGGAAGAGCACTTGCTAACATGGTTCAGCCCGTTATAATGTCAGCTACAACTCTCCATCAGGACACCAGTTGGGCTTTTGGCCAACACAGATCTGCTCCAGGGTGCTTGTGCACAGTCAAACACGTCACGCTACTTATCCAATCATACCCAGCAAAGGACTTCCTGCTAGTTATCCGATTGTGCTTCCCACCCATACCAAGTCTGTCTGTGTTATCCAATCATTTTCCTCCCCCGTGGAGCACTTCCTGACTTGCACAAAATCACAGGCTGGGATCAAACAACAACATGACTGTACTTTTTATTAATGTGAGATACAGTCAGTGTGTGTGGCAGGGAAATGAGAAAAGAGTGAGTCGTGTTGTTTGGGGTCACTGAGTTTTAATAATGTGTGTGTGTGTGTGTGTGTGTGTGTGTGTGTGTGTGTGTGTGTGTGTGTGAAGTGGTAGGGCCCCATGGTAGACAGGATTATAGCATTCACCACAGGCACCATTAGAAGAACCACGGTGAGCTGTGTCTTGGTCCTCAGCCTTGCAACTTGAGCTCACACACACACACACACACACACACACAAACGCGCGCACACACACACACACACACACACACACAGCAGTGGTACTGTAAAATCTACTACCTCACTTAAAGCTAAGAGGCAGACAAGACCAATAACTCAAACCACATGAGGTAAACACTGCTCACATGTAGCAGCCACCTTATAAACTAAAAAATGTTGCAATCAAGATCAATGAGCCCCACAAAAAGTTAGTAAATGCAATTTGTTCAACTGCACCGTACAACAGGTATGAACTTTATCATTTCAAATTAGCTTTATAGTTGGAGCGAAATGCTATTATTGACATTTCCTTCCTTGGGTCAAACAAGAATTGCGCTGTAAGGCGTCCTGGTTTGAATCCTAGCATGTGTGGGCACACGCGGACTTACTGCTGAGACGTGTCTCGGGCATGGAGTCGGTGCGGTCGTGGAGCCACTCGGGGGGATGCGGGCGAATGTTGGCCTGCGAGGCAGCGTATGCCATAGGATCATTGCTGACCCAGGCGGTCAGGTAGATGTAGAAAGGCCCAGGATTGATGATCCCATCGGCATCCACGAGCCTCTGACGAGTCAGCTGCAAAACCCAGACAGGAGATCAATTAAAGTTTTGTTCTGTTGTCCTAAAATATTCCAACACCTATGTGGATCTAAATTAAATTCACTTTTTTCCAATTTACAATGGGCAGAGCCACAAAATAATTGAACATAGGAACAATTTGCAAATCGAAAAAGTGAAATTCAGGAAGAAAGATTGTTTTTGGCGGAACCAGCAGTTTTGCATCCGTTATGTAAACGTTGGACCCAAAAAAAGATATTGTAGAAATGATAAATATTTAACCAAAAACATTTTACAGGTGAGTTGACCACAGAAATGCTTATTTATACACATGCATGAGTGCAAGAGAACGGACTAGCTTTCAAAATAAGAGTCAAATATTAGTGCCTCTCTCTTTCCAACCAAAGAAAAATCAACACGTCAAACAGCGGTCCCCTTTCTCAGAATTCCCGTACTTCTCATCACGGCTTCCCAGAATTATCATGCCACATTAAAACATGGAAAATGTTGAATCAGCTTCTCCCTTTACATACAGTCGATATTGGCTGGCCAACAGGCCCGACGTCCCGACCACTGCGAATACATTTCTGATGGAAGCCTCGTAGCAATTTTCTGTCAGGAAGCAGCTGCGCAACCAACTATTCATTTTAATAGTGGGAAATGTACCAGTGCATTGATACATGTCGAATTAGACAAACTGCAATCCGCCATTATAGTTCCTTCACCTGTCGCTCAAAGCTTTTCATGAGCCTTGGCTGAGGGGCCGGGTACAATATTGTACATATGTACACACACACACACACACACATAACACAATACGGTGCGCTTCTGATCTACACGTTAAGAAAACAATCTCAGTCTTAGAAACCAAAGCTGGCTGATTAAACGTATATAAAAATTCTTTCTATAAGCCTGCAGGTAACCTGTAGCCACTATAAGGGGGGGGGGGGGGATGAGTGGGAGATTGAGGAGAGAAAAATTGCTTGAGTTAGCGTAACAATAAAGAAATTGGCTGGAGTCCCTCAGCGCGTCTGTGTGCAGTTAACCTGGTTGTTAACACTGAAGGAAATGCCACCCAGCAAATGGAGTAGAGCTATAAAAATAACACAACATCTGTACAAATGTTGCTCACACTTGCTTCCCCTGACCCCTGTCGGTACCCAGAATGCCCAGCGCCACCGACCGACCCTGCCCTGAGAAGAAAGGTCCTCTTTCCTTTTCTATTCCCTCCCCAAACCTTTATCTCTCTACTGCCTTCCATATAAATCCACACACAAACGCATAGATAGACAGACAACTACAACACGAGTCCCAGGCTAGGCCATAAGGAATTGATGGTCGCCCAGAACAGAGGGAAATGTTAGCAGCGGCACAACGAAGCCAAAACACCTTCTGCACAGATTCCATGGAGTGGCATATCAAAATAAAACATCTAGTTTTGCAATTTGCTAGGGTAGGAAAATATCTGGTCCTCATTTTAAAACACACACACACACACAGAAACAGACAAAAGTAGAACACACACACTCAAAAACATTCAAATGCACACACAGCGCTGCCTCTAAGAAAAGCACGTGTTTCAGCTCCCTTCATTGAAAGAGGACACAGCAGTGGAGCGCTGAGGGAGGGAAAAGGGGGGGGGGGGGGGGGGGGGGGGAAGGAATGGAGCGAAAGAGAAAGAGAGAGAGAGAGAGAGAGAGAGAGAGAGAGAGAGAGAGAGAGAGAGAGGTAGTGTGAGCAGGAGAGTTGGTGTAGGAGGGGGGGGGGGGGGGGGGGAGGGCTGGATTCCAGAAGATCTGGATTGAATTTAGCAGCGGGATACGCAACAACTGTATGTCTTCAAGCTGTCACAGGAAGCCCAGACAGCTCCGCCGGCGGCCCCCACGCCTCACGGCGAATACATTTCCCTCACAGGCACAGGAAGTGATGTCACAGGGCCGCACACCATGATTTGCCCCCGCTTCCTGCTCCGATTAGTAATAGCGGTGGGAAGAGAAGTACGCTGCTGCAATACCGCTTAATAGGTAAGAAAGAGCTAAGAGTCGGGTAGGTCTTCAGGCTGTAGACACACGCGACTTGAACTCGCCCACAAATCACAAACATGAATAAAAAGATAAGACACAGCGGAGCTATATGTCACTTTGGGGGAAATGATCTCAGTGTTGTTGAAAAGGACCTGGCTTGTTTGGTGAGTTTTCATCAATCTGAGCCAAGACTTTTGTTTGGATATTTCCCCAGGCTCTTATCTTGTGTTTTGTGCTGTTCCCAGCCAGAGAATGCAACTCTGTATCCATGCACGCTGTTTTATTTAGCTGATACTAAGCCTTGGCCGAAGCGTCCTCCGGACCTCCAGCCAAGGCCTTATCTGCTGCCTAGCTTGACTTCTGCCATTGTCACCCACTCCACAGTGGTGACTGGATCCACTTCAAACAGCTGTATTGCAGTTTTTCAGAAGATTATGATAGTTCTGTGTAACGTAGTCATGGAATCTGGATGCTTTTCTATGCAGAAAGTCATGTACTGAAAAAGCCAAACAGTCCAAGCCTTGGTTAAAAATGAACACAAACCATCACCATGTTTATCTGCATAGTGAGGCATATAAATGAATGAATCATTTTTCCAAATATGCAACAAATGCAAATATTTTGACAATTCTAATTATCTGTCTTACTACAGGACTGGTAGATTATTAGTATAGATTATACAGCAAATTATTTCCAATGCTATTGGGGAGTTTCCAACTTCTCAACTACAAGCGGTGCCTGGAATCACTAACAAACTCCAAAGGCTTGACCCTTAGGGGAGACATCGCACTGTCAAGACGCTGCACACAGACACCCAGAACTACAAATGGTCTGAATGAAGAGTTAATAGGTTTTTCAGAGGCACGCTGCAGCCCCACTGAGAGCTTTACATTTCTGTGATTGGTAAAGTCACCACAGAGAGAAGAGGAAGATAGACAAAAGGGAGGAGGAGAAAAAGACGGGATGGAGAGAGAGAGAGAGACGGCGTGGGCCGCTTCCAGCCCCCCAATCCCACTGGACAAAACATGCAAACATACGTGCACACACAAAAGGAGAGAGCACTTTAAACACTAAACGTCAGATCACAGTCCATGTAAACCAGTTGAATCCCTTTTGCTGGCGGGAATAACTGACACAGGCTTGACTTCTACACACACCAGGTTGAAGTTGATGGGCTTCTCCCTGCGTCCAGTTTGCACTAACAGCTTGTATGCCAGAACGCCATCATCGGAGCCGTTCCTGTAGCTGTTGGAGGTGATGCGGCCGGCCTCCCAGTCCCTGTCAAACGCCTGCTGGAGGCCTACAGGAAACCACAAGAAAACACACCGGTTAGATGTGGATGTTTGGGAAGGGTTACGTGCCCTGTTATCTTCATTCGTTACCGCCACTGCACACTCATAAAGCGGAGTTCAAAAAGAGAAAAAAAAAACACAACAATCCAGAACAGCACATGATAATATAACACAATACTGCAACCTAACCCTAAAATAAGCCTGATTGATTTAATAAAAGAAACTTGGTTCCATTGCAAACCACCAAAACAAGACTTCAAAAGATTAAGAAAAGGCAGTTTTTGATTCAAAGCCGCCATTAGGGAATATATCAGTAACACATGTCCCCCGTTCTATACCACTCTCTAATCCATATGTGCATCACTCTCCCCCCTCTCGGCTCTCCCCCAAAGCTCATGCTGTGGTCCGTCTGTGGGAGATGTTGTTTTGGGTCTCGTTCCGTGGCCTGTCTGGCTCCAATTTGTCCCACCATTGCAGAGAGCAATATCAGACACAGTTCTCTCTCTTTCTCTCTCACCCGCACACTCTGTGTGGTTCCCAGCCAGCTCACACACACACACACACACACACACACACACACACACACACACACACACACACACACACACACACACACACACACACACACACACACACACACACACACACACACACACACACACACACACACACACACACACACACACACACACACGCACACACACACACAGACAATGTGGTTTATCATTACAGGCAAGTCAGCGCTTCTCCACTGAAAATGAAGCCATTCACAGATTCGGGTTGACGTGTGGAAGACAATATTCTTGTCCAGTGGCACTTTACAATTCTTAGAATTCAAGGTCCCTTAAAAATCCAAACTGGTGAAAGCGTCTGTCTATTGCCAAATATTCTCATATTTCTGATGAATAGATTTGAATGAAAAGACTAAAATGAGTTTGATGAGTGGGTGTGAGGGTCATTTTGCTGCCATAAGGTTCTCACATCCTGTGTGTTGCCAGAGCCCAAGTATTTAAAATTAGGCCACACACTTCGTCCTGGTCCGCCAACCCAACTTATGGACGACACGTGATTTTAATCAAGCTACCGTCAGTGTGCTTTTTGTAAATCCGGCCTACTTCTGAACTCATTCCCAACATCTTGTTTCCTGCGGATTCGTGTGAAAACACAGAAGAAAACAACGATCTGAAGACCTTTAAGAGGAAAGTAAACTATTCCCATGCCTGAACTAACTTAAATGGGATGTTAAACGGGGCATTATTAAACACAATTATCTGTGACATCAGCATTCGAGTGAGAAATATAAACAAATCTCACTGCTACCTGGTTTGGATGGTGATTATGAAGCTTAACTTTACCTTGCAGCCATTCCCTGAAGTAGTGAAGCCACATACGGGGCAGCTGCCCGTTGTCCTCCTTCAGCACGTAGCGAATGGTGTGGAACCTCTGGTGGAGCTGGTGCAGCAGAGGCTGTTTCTGGGCGTAATCGGCCCGCTGTGTCACCACGTACATGTTGTAGAAGGAGAAGAACTTGAACTGGGCACCGATGAAGTCATACTCGCTGGTCTCTCTGGGCACAATGTCCGTCAACTCCAGGCCATCCCTCACCTGGGTGGTCCCGTAGAGACTGACTACCAGCAGGCAGAAGAACAGCACAATCACCACCACCTGGAAAGAAGACCGATGGCAGGACCGATTGAGCTAATTACCGCTTAGACCGTATTGTTTATTCTGATTGAGTGAAGAGCAAAGCTGTGGATACATAAAATACTGCAAAGCGATGTTAACAATATATCCCATGAGGAAAAAAGAAAGTCTACATTCAAAATAGCATGGGGGTTACTATTAATATGCAACAGTCAAAATGGCAAGAAACACAAGGCAGTCACATGGTTGTAGACATCTTGAATAACCCTGAGTTTAGCCAGAGAAGATGACAATCCAAGAGGCCTTGTTGTAAACATCCCACAAATTTGAACTGTGTGCACAGTTTTGTTGCAGCGGATTAACAGTGAGGGAAAAAAATTATAATAGTCAGAACATAACTTTACTTTAAGTAATTCAGCAATAAGGGGAGTATTGGATTAAATCATCAGAGGAGTGCGTGAAGCAATTTGGCAAGATGGTGAAACATCTGACAGTATGAGGAAAAGACCAAGACTTCCCTAATAATGTCAAGTACAGGCCACCAGATGATTTCAGCTCTGGAAGGCTTCCATTTTAGCGGCCACCCACTCGATTGAGGTCAGACTGCGTGCGTGTTTTTACGTGAATCAGAGAAGACCACAAACTCCAGCCCCAGTTCGCTCCACTGACTCATTTTCACGTCAGCGCCAACACGGTCTCGCCAAACTCACCTTGGTGGTAGGCTGCAGAAGGAACGGCGCGTAGTGCCTCTCCGCAAAAGAGGACAAGGTCCAGCGGGAACAGGGAGGGTGGAGGCACGGCAGGCCCATTGAGCCCTCGCCGCGCTGGGACAGCAGGTCCCGCGTGGAGCTGTTGTTCTCCGGGCCCTGGCCCGTCGATGGGGAAGGATCACCCTGACCGGCCGAGCTGGCGCTCAAAGTCGCGGCAGCAGCAGCAGGAGGAGCAGGGTGATGATGGGAGAAGGTGGCAGAACCTCGAGATCCCCCGTTACCCCTGCTGCCGCCGCTGTTGTTGTTGTTGTTGTTGTTGCCGCTGCTGTAATAGTCGTTGCCGGGGTTGCTCCTCATCGGAGCCGTGTTCATGGGCTGCACAGAGATCTGAGATCTCGGCTCGGCCGTGGTGTAGAAGGCCTGAGTCCGCGGGTCGTACTCCGTCCTGAGCTGCACCGTGGACTGCATGGTGATCTGGGTCTGCTGGGCGAAGCCGTGGCTGCTGTAGGAGGGAGGGGGGCTGCTGTAGCTCGGGGGAGGCGTGCAATACGAGGGTGGAGGTGTGCAGTAGGACGGAGGAGGGCTGTAGCGACTCCCTTCCGCCCCGTCCAGGTACGCATGGGGCTCGATCTGGATCACACGATTGGCACATGGGCTGAAGAGATAATGACAGTGGATAAATGTCTATGTACCGCTGTAAAAAATATATATATGTAGGAACTAAACGCAGCAAAATCTTTCATCATTCATGCATACATCAGCAAATTCAATGAAATAGTTTCTAACATAGTTAGTTACGTCATGGTCTTTAAAACAGTATGCGCAAAAATGTAATATTATCTAATGAACTACATTGAATTGGTTCTCTTATCTGCCCATGATATAATGAAACCTATTTTGCTCACACCAACCAACATGGGAACTTAATAGTGTGTGTGCAGATCCATATGATCATTGTGCCAAAAAGCATGCCCAGACAGTTCAGTTTAATAAAGTAATACAATAATAACTGTGACAGTTAAACCCAGTCACACGACCAAGCAGCCAGACAGACAACACACAACTTAAGCAGTAATTGAGCTGTGATTAAGGCAAAGATAACAGAATAACTCTGTTCAAGTTATTCATTGTGAGGTCACAGATGAAACTAAAAACCGTCCAGATGTCTGTGAGCGTGCGCACACACCTGTAGAAGCAGCAGAAAATGTCGAAGCGCCTGTCTTCGCGTCGGTAGAGGTCCATGCTGAGGATGGCGGGGAAGATGAGCAGCACCATGGCAAAGTTGAACACCACTACCACAGCGGCCTGAGAGAGACATGCATTAGAGTAGTTTGTGCTTTTATCAAAAACGTGGATTTAGTAGTTTGTAAGTGACAAAGATTTAAATCCACTGAAAATGAACAATAAACTATAATTTCAGCAATAAACTACTTCTCAATCACATTCATGCACAAGTTGCAAAATGATTGTTACGTTGCGATGATGTAGTCTGGCCTAAAATAAGTATTCTGTCCAATCACAAACACCGGGAAGCCTTGAAATAAGCTGCCGTCGAAGCAAAAAAAAAAAAAAGCCTTTCAACACTATTTCTCTTCCTTGCGATACAAAAACGCAGAGCAGAAAACGAGCCCTGTGTGAGTGTAAAAGAAGCCGGTGCAGTGTTGTGGTTTTTGTATTTGAAGGTGGTGCACTGGAGCACAGGGTTGGGGTTAGATTGGGGCCCTGCCCAGAGGACAATCTGGATCTTGCGTAGTTGCCAGACCACTACTTGCACGCACACACACACACACACAATCCAAGTTGTGTGTGTGTGTGTGTGTGTGTGTGCCAGACCACCCAAGGAGCCGGAGGCCCGCGGGGCCTGAGGTGATGAGCAGGCGCTGCGGCTGTATAGACAACACACACCTCTCACATGCTCACTCAAAAAATGCACGCACACACACACATTTACTGCCATCTTAAAAAACTGTGCCGCCTCCTACTTAAACCACACCTTAACACCGACCAGACACACACACACACACACACACACACACACACACACCCTCCCTCATTCCTCAGCACACAACTCAGTCAACAAGAGAGAGAAATAATGTGAGAGGACGATGCTTCTGTGAGTACAACGGTGAATTCTCAACTGGCCAGACAGCTACAGGGCGATAGCGGCCGCCAGCTGACCTGGGAGTGGGGAGATGTATCATCGCGTCTGTCTTCAGCGCACAAATGTGTGCGCGTGTTCCTGTGAGTGTGCTTTTGTGCCGTTATCTCGTTCATACTGATGCAAGGAGGCGGAGGGGAGACACAGAGGAGGGGAGAGAGAGAGAGAGAGAGAGAGAGAGAGAGAGGGAGAGAAGAATCTGCGGAGGAGTCCACCACAGGAAGTGCTTGATGCTGATAAAGAGACGCACGAGCACATGCGAACACGCATCTCTTCGAGGCAGAGAGATGACCACCGCTGATTGGGGTTGTGAGGTGTGTGTGTGTGTGTGTGTGTGTGTGTGTAATAATAAAAGATGGTTATAGGCACGATTGTCTGCCTCACTTCAAGTCCGCGCTCCACCAGGCGCAAAACCGCAAAAAGTGTAAAGTATGCCTGTTATGTGCATCTGTGCGTGTGCTTGTCTCCAAGTGTGTGCAAAACAAGGCTGCATGGATTAGACCCAAGGGGTAAATGGATCAAGTTTGACAGACTCGCGGTACTAAAGCCATCTATCCACACGTGCTAATATTGTACTCACTGTGGCAACATCTCACCTCACTCTTTGTGTGTGTGTGTGTGTGTGTGTGTGTGAGAGAGAGAGACAAATAATTGCATACATATATTAATGAACACTACTCTTCATAGCTCTTTATAAAATAGGTGCTGAAATTGTCCAATGAATGCAGAAAGGAGGCAGAAAACACAATCTGATGTAAACGAAGTCTCAGTATATCCTTATATTTCTTAAATTGATGCCAGCATTAACAGTTTAACCTGCTATTGTCTTCTCCTGAGCGAGCGTTCGTTCAATTAAGGATCTTATTGGAGGTATTTTGCACTAGTTTTCACTGTTCTGGTGACGTCCGTAATTACTGACAGATGTTAGGAAGTCAGTACTCCCCTCTTGATCCCCCTCCCCCCCCCACCCTTACACACACACACACACACAGACAATCAGCCTGACCGTTGCTTGTCAAACCTCCCACACAGGTAGGACAACTCACACATGAACATGAGCGTGAGGATATGCAAGTACACACGTGCACCCGCAGAGGGATTTGGTTACGTGGACCTCAGTCGCAATCTGGGCAGACACTGGGCCCACCACAAAACCTCCTCAAAGGGGGAGGCAGAGGGCTGGATGGATTTAGCAACACACACACACACACACACACACACACACACACACACACACACACACACACACACACACACACACACACACACACACACACACACACTTTCAGTTTGAGGAAAGAAATCAATAAAACAACTGTACAGAGAAATCTGGACCAAGCGAGGCCTTGAACAGGACTATAAGGCCCACCCCACTGAACACAGACGCATGCACACACACACACACACACACACACACACACACACACACACACACACACACACACACACACACACACACACACACACACACACACACACACACACACTCACTGACTACCCGGCATACCTGTAGAGAAAAGGCTCTGAGTGCCGGGATGGGAATGAGGGCCGCCATGAAAAAAGCGGTGACGTTACTGATGGAGGTGAGAGCCACGCTGGCCCCGGTCCTCTTCAGGCACTCCCCCGTACGGTCCTGACAGACAGAGGCAGACAGGGAGATGAAAGGAAAAGCAACAAATCTTCTTTTGATCAGATCGTAGCCAGAGGCAAACCGTGTAACACTTGAGATTATGTACAATTATCAGGATGGTGATATGACTGACAGTGATTGCAATGTTTCTCCAAGCCCTGAAGTGCTCTTAAATAAGCCACCTGAGCCTGTCAACTTCTGTTTCAAGAGTTTAGATGAAAGCCGAAAGAAATTACATGCCGTCGCTCAAAAAAAAAAACATCTTAGTGTAATCAAGACGTTTGATTGGCCCTTTTCAGCATTTAGTGATAAGAATGCACAGCTTTTGTAGAAATTGTGTGAAGATTTGAGGACGTGCAGGACCACACAGTGAGTGTCCGCAGGCATTTGCATCTGTGTGTGTGTGTGTGTGTGTGTGTGTTTCTGACAGGAGAGATCAGGTTCAGCTCTGGTTAGTTTTCATCTCAACCTCACAAAGGAAGTTGGGGGATGAGAGATGCAAAGCTTGTAGGGGAGGGTAACCAGGCAAAACAAAAACAAGCAAATACATGCCTGTGTCTCCCCCCATCTGGAGATAAAAAAGTTATCCCGCTGAACAAACACACAAGTATATAAGTATGCACATTATTTAAATGGTTTCTGAATGGGGTTTTTTGTTCTTTTAGTGCATTTAATTCTGTATGTGACTCGGTCTACTTGAGACGACGGGTACAACACGACATTGTTGTTTTTCCATCTCTCACATGTAGCATTGTTTAGAAGAGATGGGTTAGTGTGTGGCACATGCGGGAAGGCTGCTACATGCCACCTCACAAGCACGGACAGGCCTCTCACACGTCTGCCTCACCTCAAACGGGATCCGCTTGTTCTGTCCGGTCTCACTGAAGGCATGAGCGAGGAGGAAGACATCATCCACTCCAACACCCAGAGCCAAGAAGGGCAGCACCTGCAGCACAAAAGCAAACTTCATAAGCTCCATGGGCCACAAAGTGGACCCCAGCCAGCACAACCCCGTTGGTCCTTTTTACTTTCTATGTCACAGCTCGTGCAAATGTTGCAGAAATGATCGTACTTTGTATAATGATAAGATTTTTTAAAAAAAGGACACACGGTCGTCTTCTTAATCCGACTTACCTGCGTGGTGGCAGCATTGAACGAGATGCCCAGGAGAGAGCAGAGGCCCAGGCCGGCTGCAACAGACAGTGTCACCAGCAGGACACCCGCCAACCCTACAGCCCCCTGAGACTTGGCACAGTCCCACCGCAGCATGGTCAGACACGCATAGGCCAGCTGGCAACAGCAAACAAGAAGTCCATATATCAACCAGCCATTAAGAATCCGTTCCTTCCCCTTTCGACTTTCCTCAATCCGAGCCTGGGCTTGGGTTCCTCAAAAGGTCCGGCTGTGTTCTCACCATCAGCAGGTATCCACTGGCTACACGGATGATACTGATGTCGGAGAAGGATTTGAGGATGTCTTCCAGTGTGGTGCTGGTGAACGACAAGACCTTCTGAGATGAGTTTGCTGCCACGCTCTGCAGCACCGCCTTGAAAGGGAGAGAAAAAGCAACGGGCGGACGGTGATGAAAATAATAATGCAATAATTCTTTGAACAAACCTCCAAGGCAATGAAAAATACTTGGAATTACTTCAAAACAACGAGCTTGAACAGGATGCTTAAGAACTAATGAAATACATCCCACAAAAATGTACTGTGCATCAGCAGCTCAGTAATCGCTCAACTTCAGTTTCAATGACCACACAGCCATAATTCCCTGATTTGAACCGTCAGATATTTTTGTTTTGTTTTATAGTGAGCTCCTGCTCTCTTTTTCTTACTCACAGGTTCGTTTGTGAACTCAAGTCTCTTGAAAACACTACAAGTTGAATGTGTATCACAGAGAAACCATCTTCCCGATTCAATAAAAGACAACGTCAAAACTCGGCCTCCAATCTGTCCTCCGGCTTGTTTGATGAATATCATGCAACATACAGTAAGAGAACAAGTAAATCTCTCCCTGTGTGTCTTTGAAGACAACAACGACAAACCTAATGAGCTCTGCCTCTGTTGGTATTTGGAGGAATCTGCACACGGTGCCTTGACCAATCCTGTCCCTCTCTCACTATCTCAAGGCAGACAGATTGAACTGCAGCCACTGCTCAGTGGGGAGCCATGCTGGCTGACACACATCGGGGAAACATGCAATAGATGCACATGTGTCAGGCACATGCCTACGTGCACGCACATACTATTCGTGCGGGCACGCCTAACCGTGAGTAATATACACGCTGCCATAAGACAGAAATCTTTTACTTCTTATACCGATTGCCGTGGATAAGAAAGTCGCATTCAAATAAATGATCACACCTCTTTTCTAGCCTATCTGCGATCTTTGGGCCCCAAGGCAAACGGCACGCACGCACACGCACACACACACACACGGTCACGCCATGTCGAACAGAGGTTGGGGGGCCCCAAAACAAAGAGCAGATGATGTCACACATGAGCCACCAATGGGGCCACAGCTGGGAAAGCGATCGTGTGGGAACTTTGCAGCGTGTTTGCATACGTCTTTTGTACGCAAGTTAAAGAGAGAAAGAGATATCCAGCATTCCCTTAATGTATTCCAGACATTCTCACCGTGTTGCTCTATTGGTCCTTTATACCGAGCACTGAGAGGGAGGCTTCACCCTTTCACCACACACCCACAGTGGTTCTAGTATCCATCAGGGGCCCAGGCTTCAGATGGGGCCTTTCCATGTTCACCTGTATCCGGTCATTGATTTATGATATGGTCGTAGAGGACTTGGGGTGTCTCTCTCCCTCTCTCCCTCTCTCTTTCTTTACCTCAGAGTATCTCCTCTGCCAGGCTTCTAGTATAGCTGCAGCCTTTTCTTCATTCCAGTTGATGTGGGAAACCTCCTCGTAGCCCCGAAAGTGCTCAAACATCTGCTTGGGCGTCATCAGCTGGAACATGGTCTGTAAGGCTTGGGCACTGCAAAAGGAGCAAGGATAGGTTGTTGTTTACAGCAGAGGATGAGCAAGCTGGTGAGTGGGCTCCTGGATCATCACAGCGGGTAGAAAACGTGGATATTGAAGACCCACCAATGACTATCCTTAACAGAAACAAAGCGTTGAACACCCACCCAAGATAGTGTTGGCAAATTTTATGATAATAGATGATGTCAAAATAACACATTTTATTGGAAGCATCAACCCGGGATTAAACCTAAAGGCTTGAAGTAATCTTTTTATTCAGTGTCTATTAAATGCAACGAAACATTGAAAAAGGCCAAGATAATCTGCAAGATTCCTGGTCAAGTTCTGACAGATAACAGGGCCCTTCCTTCCAGTGGATTAAGGAACAACTTTCATCAGACAGGTAATAAGGAAAGAAAAGGTATTTTAAAATATACAGTATGGATTTAGAATTTGGGGAACAAGCTCTTCATAAATCTTGATCTCTGTAATAAGGAAATAATGATGATAATGTTCGACTGTATGTTGTGTTCCACTGCGTAGCACGGCACGGCTCAAGCTCGACTCTTCCATGGGCCAAAAATGGTTGCCTGGTAAACTAGTGTTTTCTTTTTTTTTTTGGTACCGTATCAATTAAGACTCCAATTGAGCAGAGATGGTTCTCTAAGATGGAGTCAAAACACCGCAGGCCACTGAAAGTAAAAGGGAATCGTCGCTAGCGCAACACTGCACATCCCGCATAAAACGGCAGTTTTTATATAGTCAATTTTAAAAAATTGAAATTTAATTTTAGGCAATTTAGTTATTTTTTTATTTATTTCTATTCCTGAAAATCACCCAGTGATTGGTTGCATATGAAGTGATTCAGCGGGTGTCGGAGAGGATGTCACTCCAGTTTCACGTGTTGCTATGGCGACTAGCGTTAAGCCCTGTGTACACTGACAGGGTTCTTACCAGCGGTGGAAAACGAAACAGAGAAAATACCTGGCCCCAGAAGTGAGCGTGGTGGAGTCGAGTCAACCGTGCAGTGGAAAGGAGCCATTAGTAAACAAGATGTAGAAACTGAGTGCCAGCAGTAACAGCCCAATGGACAGAGCAACTAAACCACAGACACACACACACACACACTAATGACCCAATCTTGCCAGGAAAAAACACAACCACAAAACAAACAACGCACCCCACTGTACTCTGGAGCCAGTCTGTGTGGAAATGTGTGTGTGTCTGTGTGTGTGTGTGTGTGGGGGGGGGGGCCTTAACTTTGTGTGTGTATATGCATGAGCATGGGCCATCCATCCTGCAACATCACATTAAAATAAGTAGACCAGGAGTTAAACGTTAGATAACTTGTGTAGCTTTCTCTTGTTAAAAGGAAAGCTTTTCAATGCTTTTTATTCCTGTGTGTGTTTGATACAGTGTATATATATATATATATATATATATATATATATATATATATATTGGACACATAAAAATGTTTGTGTGCGTATGAGGGGGTAGTGTCCAAGCAGAGCGTCCAGAGTTGAGCAGGAACAGCTGGAGTTCTAAGATTTCACTGGAATCTGCTAATGACCGCAAGATTTACAGCACACACACACACACACACACACACACACACACACACACACACACACACACACGCATGCCCGCGCTGTTTCAAAATAATAATAAAAGACAGAAAATATACACACACAAAAACACACTCTTTTCAGAATAAGCCCTACAGGAATCACAGTTGTGTTTATGGAGGGTTTGTATGTGTAAGCGGGGCTATGTTACCTGAGCAGGGGTCCGCTGCCGTTCTTGGTGGTCCCTCCCACGATCAGCTCCTCCTGCCAGTGCATGTACTTCCTGGACAGACCGTGGCAGCCGCCGCTCAGGGCCCGCGCCACGTCAAATGGCTAGTGCAATAAAAACAACCGGCGAGGAAATAGCTTAAGACTTAATGCTTTATTGGAACTTATAAATGTGGCGCTGTGTTGTGTTTGACACGGCGTATGTGTGTCTGCGCTTACCTTCGTGGAGTTTTTATTGGGCGCCGTCAGGGGGCAGTCGGGGTCAGCAGGGTTCAGGCAGGGTCTATCCATGTAGCCGTGTCCAATACCGGCCTTTTCCAACATCTCCTCAAAACTTTGATTTTCCCCTGGCATTTCTTCAAGGACCTCTGTGGGGTCCAAGTTGGTCCATTGCAAAGGGCCCTTACCTCTACAGGGTGAAACGTAAGGAAGGATACTGTGGAAAAATGACTTCAACCATGTTTTAAAATGCCGCGTTTCTGTTTCTGTGTAACCCTTTATCTGTACTTTAAGCGATCGTTCATTTGGTTAATGGCGCTTTTTTGGCAGGGAAAGTATAAGCATCTTCCTTAGAATTCTATTCTATAACATTTATTCACCCTCACAGATGATTATACCCTTTTTGGTTGAGATCACTTTCCGTTGGGCCTCCAAATGAAGCTGTTTAGGTAATCTGGCTTAATGATGACAGTTTCTAAATGTTCTTTTTGGGGCGCTAGTGTCTCTTGGTATGTTAGATAGTTAGTGATCAAGGTTAATGAATCCCAAAACGCTGAAAATAAGCCACAATTTTCCTTTAAGAGCAAAAACACAACAAGTGCCTTTTTAGTCTTTTACACTGTCCTGATGTCGTTGGGGAGCTTATTCCACGTTTTACACAGGGTGTTTTTTTTTTATATGTAGGTGCAATTACAACCTATTGTTTTGTGGCCATTGTGTCCGTCGGTCAGTGATTTGCATTTGCTAGATGTTTGTGTGTAATTATCCTGCAAATCGTATCTAAATGGTCACATTTTTGTAATCCCTTTTCTTGCTAGGTGACAAAAATAATAAAATGGAGACCAATTCCCATCGTGAAATGGCACAGTGCTGAATTCCAGCTCCTAAACCCGGTCCTTGTCTCCTACGCCTCACACATTCCAATCTCCCTTTCTCTGAAATCTCTCTCTTATTCAGACTACATTGTATGTGCTTAACCAGGCTTGGGTTATTATTCCCAGCCTTCCAACCAGAACATAGTAAAAACCTTTTTTAACACACACAGACCCACACACATTCACATACTATGACGATCTCAAGCTGATACACATAACACACATGCACTGATGGCAATGGCATGCGCGCACACACACACACACACACACACACACATGCATAGGTAAAGGCCTGCTGAGTATTACTGTAGCAGCAGGCCATTAGCAACAGAAGGGACAGACAATGGTGTGAGGCCCAAGGCTGGAGAGAAACGATCGGCAGCGATACCCATGCCAGGAACCACTACAATAGAGCCTTCAGAGAACACACACACACACTCTCTCTTGTTCCTCTGTGGTGTCTCTTTGGATGGGCTGAGCGTGTTTGGGCACCTTTTACTAAAAGGAGTAAAAAGAAGATTCAGAGATCCTGAACTCCTCCTTCTCGATGTCTTGAGAACAATCTGAAAATAGCGCGACCAGGAACACGAACCCCACAAAAAGGCAATGGTGAGCTCAGCCAGCAAGACCCTGCCGTCTACAATCGGTTCTGATCATGTGAGAGAAACCACCGTAATCAATCTGCCGACGTGCACAGTTGGCGTGTGGTGATGTGCTGGCGCATCATAAAACACGAGATTCTTCTTGGCGTACTTACGGGAGATAGACCATTCCAGACTGGAGCTTGGCTCCCTCCCAGAAACAGTCCAAAGGGGTGATGATGAGGCAGGGATGAAGCTTTTCTATCATCTAATTGGACAAACACATGCCAACAAACAGCAGATTTGACACACATTGACAACAGCAAGTGTGTATATATATATATATACAAAGAAATTGATTTTTCTTTTTTACGAGTCATGTTTCAATATGACCTTACCTGATCCATTATAGGAGTTTCTGTGACTAGTTCTCCTGATTTGTAGCATAGGTTTTCTAATTTCCATTGTCTGTGAAGGAGAACAAAATACTTTTGGTTTAGTTTTTTTCATGGTCATATAACACAAGTACCTCTGATTAAATAATGATAATACTTTTATCATCATTAGGGGCTGCTAGGCCAAACAAACATGACTAAATACAGGTAAAATATAACACCACAAATAGAGAAGTTACAGCTTCATGTAGCTTTGTTGTTCATGTATTTTTATTGCATCAAACTGAAATTGACTTGAAAAAGAAGCAAAACTGGGTGAGGGGTAGAGATAGGATGGTCGGTTACCTGTTATAAAGGTAAACGTGGACTCTGCTGGCTCGCAGAGCTGACTCCAGATGCTGCAGGAGCGCATCCACCGTTAAAACATTGGCTCCGTCCTCCCGCGGCGTCTGGATCATCAGCTGAGGGTTGAACATGGCCTCCTCGCCTATATTCTGCCGCGTGTATGTCAGTTCCCGGTTCACGCGTCCGCCAACTGAACAAAAGGAGAGTAAAAAATAACATGTTAAAACATTTTTATGATTAAAGTATTATTCTTGAATAAGGATTTAAACAGTTTCAAAATTAGTTTCATGATTACACACTCAAAAGTTTGCCATTTATTGCATCAATAACGCTCTTATTTACAAGACAGCATTGATGAAGGTGTTCATGCAAACTTTGTAACACCATCAAATCCTACCTAATTAAAAATGTTAAGTGTCTAAGCACAGGATCACTTCTTGAGCTACAGATGTTTTAGCACATAATGTGTGTGTGTGTGTGTGTGTGTGTGTGAGCGAGTGATCCTGAGTAAATCACACTCAGACATCTCAGCCCTTATCACACTTGTATCTCAAACAAAGGCACTTTGCTCGTAGCGAGCTTGCACCGCTCCAAAGCCAAACACCCGCACCCCTTTGAACCCAGAAGAGTCACATCATTCAATCCACTCCGCATTTCATGAAAACATCTTTCTGCACCAATTTTTTGCTAATAATTCAGCAGGGGCCCAGCTCACGTTGGCTGCATGTTTGTGTGTGTCAGTGTGTGCTTGATGAAGAGAGAGAGAGAGAGTGCCGTGGTGGGGCTAAGCCCTGTGCGTGCGCTCTGAGCTCTCCGCTAGCTCGAGCTACAAAAGCGGCCTTTCAGGCTCTTTTAGCTGCGCTGCTCCACCCGAGTACAGCCAAGGCGAGTCTGGCAAAGTCTCTCTGACAAACACACACACACACACACACACACACGTACAAATGCAGCCAATGGCTGTCATACAAGCATGCACACACATTTTTTTGTCAGATACAAGGGTAAACACTGAATAACCCCCGAAAGCGGACCACCACCTTTAAAGCGAGGTAAAAGTACACCGTTTTGTGCACGTTGCATGTGTGCACGTGCACCCTTCAGTTCGGTTAGACTATACCTTGAATAAAACACTAACAAACTGTAGCACTAACAAATTGTACATATAATGCCACTTATCTATAACATGTTTTGAAACTGCTTATTTGATGAGAGTTGTACTTTCTTGTTACTTGTTCTTCTGAGTTTGTGTCTCCATGATTGAAAGGCACTTATTGGAAATCGCTTTGGATAAAACGTCAGCTAAATGACACGTGATGTAATGCGTATCTGTGTCTGATTTACGAGCAGAAGATTTAAGTCCTTCCATCAACAATGACTGAACACTTGGTGAAAGCCTGGGCAGTTTACAGTCATCTTCCTTCACTTGATCTCTCTCGCGCACACACACACACACACACACACACAGCAGGAGCAATACCCGTTGCGAGAAAGGTGACTGTGTGAAAACTTGTGTAACATTTTATTTTACCGTAATCCAACAATTCCTCTAAGTTTGTGCAGCAGCAGATATTGCATTTCTTCAGCCCATTGTAACGGCATTAAAGTGAACATAAGCATGCCTGTTATGCTGAGCCCGACCACCCAGCCAGACCAAGGGAACAGGGAGGGAGGGGGGCCATGTCTTGGAGCATTAGGAGAACACACTTGATTTCTTTTTTTTTCCTGGACCCAAACAGCATTTCCATCTGATCCCGTCTGAAGGCATGTTTATAATACTCATCATTAATAGCAGGCCTGGGCTAACCGGAGCGACATGCTCTGCGCTGCTAGGCCCAGCTACACGGCTACATTTCACTAGCCCTCCCTTCAAAAGAGCGCGGATGGAACTGATTTAGACCCTACACACACACACACACACACACACACAGACGGTGGACTAACAAGTCGACTTGTCGGGTACACTCAGCGCTCAAAAGAGAGCTTGGTTAAAGAGCGCTGACATGGAGAAACAAGGAGAACCAGTAAATGTATTTACCTCTTATTTACCAGTTGATTAATTTGCAAGGAGATGAGGAACGGTCGCACTAGGAAAAAAAGGAAAGACGCAGGACGATCTCAGAAAGGCCACAATGTGTGCTTAGATCGCATTCAAAGCTGCGGACTGCCACCCAAGGCCCTTGAGTTTACAGCAGGCAGCGAGGAACGGGACAAGTCCGAGGAATGTACGCTTTCTCTACAGGAAACAGCACATCACGGCCCCGGGCTTAGAAAATTCCACACTTCACGAGGTTACAGCGTTTTGGGGTCAACACCCGCGCAGCCTCGGGGTGAAATTAACACCCCAGCTGGACCAAGAAAATGTGTCAGTGTGCACGGACGCACTCGTGTGTGTGTGTGTGTGTGCGTACACACAGCTGTGTTTCTTCAATGACACATATCCACATATTCCGTCTCCTAGGGAAACTGGTTGACCCCTGCATGTGTTGATGTCTTGAAGGTGTCCCACTTCAGACTCGGCTGCTGTGACCTAAAGCAAAGTGTCACAGACTTTCAAATGCTTCCCGTTCTAAATCATTTGGTCACTCAACTTATTTTTTAATCCTTAATCCTTTTTATTTCAACAAATGTGCTATGATTGTAGATTCTACTTATGAAATGAGGCCCGATACACACTCAAGGGAATTGATTACGTTTTCACATAATAACTAGGGCTGGACAATATGGAAAAACATCCATATCTAGATAGGGATGACATTAATAAATACCAAGTAATTCTTTTGATTGGTTAGAGGAAAACAAAAGAACAGCAACACAGAAAAGTGTGATGCAGTCTTTAAAACTGGGAAAAGACAACTCTTCTGAAATTTTGACCTTTTTCTGCAAAAGTATATAATAGGGAACTTAAATATAGTTGAGAACAAGACTAGCTGGACCCTGGAGTAAGTGGGATGTGTGTATGTCCTGACTAGTGTATGTCCTCAAGTACACCATCACCTCCAATGTTTTCCCTACCATTCAATACGGAGGTCGCCCCGCTTCACACGGAGTTGTGTTCCGATGGACACAAACAGACGCGCACGCAGAAGATGTATGGAATGCAACACATGCTGTGTTTCTTTGCAAGGGATGGGGGAGGCTATTAAAAAAAACAATAAAAACAGAAGTTAATTTTACATTTAAAAGTGGACTTCTTTGGGAGTGAGAGGAGGGGGAGTGGGCGGGGGGGGGGGGGTCATAGGGATGTTTTATTCAACATTGATATTTCTGTCAATGAATGAATAATGTTCTACTCACAAATGGATTGAGTCAAAAATGTTATTTTAAAAATTTGTATGAGGATTATCTCCATGCATGTCTGCAAAATGTGGTTTTGTCATTAATGACAAGGTGAATAAAGTTAATCACTCATGTTAAGAATACAAATATTATAATATAGTCTCACATTCACATACATTTGATATATTGTCCAGCCGTAATAATAAATATCTTTAATTAATTTTTGCACCTGCTTTATTGTGTGTATGTGTGTGTGCTGCTTGGTGAATAACCAAAAATACTTCTTATAACTACGCACTTCTTAAAGATAAATTACAATCAAAGTGAGGATGGCAGAGAAGTAGAAGAAGAGAAGAAGAGGAGAAGCCGGCCAGTATGTGTCACTGTATTGGAGCGCTAAGTGCGGGTATTCAGTGTGTTGCATAACATTAACCCCTGGTCCCCCCTATTCTCAAAGTAAGGGAGCGGGGGGCGGTGGGGACGAAGAGAGAGAGGGTAGGTTTTAAAGAAACTGACATCATGTCCCTCCCTCCTTTCAGTTTCTTAACTCCCCCTCATCTTTATACTCTCATTTTCTCTCTCTTTGCTCCATTCAGCTCTACGCCGTGATTGGCCCGATCATGATGGCAATCAGCCCGGCCCCTCTGTCAAAGCCAGCCCACCCCCCCCCCCTTTTCCTCTCGCCAAATTTCTCCTCTTTTCCACACAACAGCAGAGCCCCACCCCGTGCACATCTCTTACTCCCGACAACAGAAGCATCGCTAAGTTTCAAGGAAAAACATCGCAAGAGCGGCAAAAACAACGTTATGCCAATCATAAATCCGCTTGAAGGCTTTTTACTAGTAGAGGTCCGATATAAAATCTGACCGGGTTAGAAGATGCTGAATGAATCTTTTATGTGTGCGAGGGACCTCGTGCATGCAGGCATGAATATACTGTATGTAGGTGCATAGGGCTAAACACATCTTTGTGTGTGTGTGCGTGTGTGTGGGTGCAGAGAAAGGATTAGCTGGATTAGGCCCCCTCTCAGCAGGGACCCCCTGTGGTGAGGAGGAAGCTCCCCAAAACCAGGTCATCTCTCTGCCACCAAGAACTACAACGACCTCCCATACGCTTAGCCCCCTCAATACCGCCAGAGGAAACCAAGAGGACGCCGCAGCTTTTTGCAAAACACTTACATACAGTACATCAGGATGGAATCCGAAAAAAAAAAACCTTCTCAGAAACAGCAAAAACAGCTAAATGCTAAATAGAGAGATAGTTTAACAATATATGAATTGTCCGCTACTTTGACGCAGAACGCAAAGCTATCAGATTGACACTTGTTGCATGAGATGTTCAAAACCAAAACTACGTAGGGGTGAACTGTCTCCTTAAGAGGTCTAGCAATGAAAGATGAACTGTACAGACACATTTGTGAGGTTCCCTGCTGCCTCCTTCTCTGAAACATTTGCCCTTGCTTGGTCCTTGCTGGCGGTCAGTCTGTTGAGTCTCCCCACAATAACATCACAACCTCCTCTCCTCTCCTCCTTTCTGTCAGTCTCTTTCTCAGCTGCCACTGCCAATCACGTGATAGCACTTTGATCCCTAAGAGGAACCCACCTGTTGCCTTCCTCCACCACTTGTCTGCTTTCACCTCCTACCATCTGTCTGTCCCTCAACTTGATCTTTGCTTCTGGGATTTTTATGCCAGCAACTTCTTAGTGATTCTTCCACTGTGCATGATAGACCCACTAAAAAAAGGCTAGGTACATGTCAACAAATATCTGCAGCCATTGAGCTGCGGTGACATTGCATTAAAAGTTGGAGTACTGGTGGTAGCTACACAGCAGAGGTAGTAGTTCTGAAGGCAGGCTCTGCAATGCAGGTGTGCACACATCCATAAATGTGTGATGAAAGGCCTCACTGAGAGCCAAGACCCCATCTGACCCACGTGGAGCCCCCTCCTCTCCCTCCCTCACTTGCTCCGTCTCTCCTTTTCAGCTTTCAAAGAAGAGGGGGGGGGGGGGGGGGGGTGGGGGGGGGGGGGGCTAGCACATCGAAGAAGGAGAAGGAGTAGCGGGTCCCCACAAAGACGACGAGAGAGAGGAAGAAAGGCCAAGGAAGAGGGAATGCTCTGACGTACGTCTGCAGCAGAGGTTCACCTCGTGCAGCTACACCCCCCCCCCCCCCCCCCCCCCCCCGCCCCGAAGCACCCCGACCCCTGACACAAATGTGACACCCCAGCTCCCAACCCCTGCCCCCTCTCACCACCACCACCACCACCCTCCTCCTCCTCCTCCTTTCTGAACCCCCACCCATACCACCAACCCTCACCCCCCAGCTCCAGCATTACCATATGTATGGCTCCCCTCGCCCCTGATTATGGTAATCACCTGTCCGGGCCCTGCATCCCCTAAAATGGGTGTATTTAGCAGTCGGCTGGCTCCCAATGGAGCTTCTCCTGGGCCCGAGGTGTACATTCACACACTCCTCAATGGGCAGATTCTTCCACGTTGCTGCCTTCATTCAGGTCCTACTCCCCCCCCCCCAAAAAAAAGAGTCCTTTTCAATGCCAATGGACTCATAGAGCAATGGAAAGAGTAGTAGGGCAAGAAGATGGTGTTTGTAGCATGTGTGTACATATGTGCAGCGGTTGATTGAAACTCTCCCCTGCACACTCTTTTGTTGCATGTAAAAAAAAAGGATATTAAAAACAACTGCGGCTCAGTTTGGAGAAAAATCCTCATGTATCTGTATCTCTGGTCAGTGGCCTGTCCAATCCAAGCCAGGTAAGCGACCCCCCCCCGCTGCATCCACTGGCTTGTGATTGGCTCACAGCCCAACCAGAACAGACTGTGACACGAGCCTTAACAGCCAATCTCAACCCGCCATCTCTCTTGTCATTTCCTGGAAAGACGACCCATGATTCCGGGTATCCCAAAATCCTACATTCCAAAGTATGGAATAGAAGACACGGAGAAAAGCGTGAACGGAAGACTGTTTTTCTTTTACAGTTTTTTGCAATACGAATGGGAACCACTTCAAAATAATCAGAATTGGTGCCAGCAGGAAACACGGCTCCCGGTGCCAGCACCTTTCATGACATTTTTTTTGGTACCCTCAAGGGAAAAGAAAGAAGCTGTAAGTTCATATGTTGATATGGTAAACCTCGCGGAGAAAAGTCCGCTTGATTTAAACTTTCAAGCTCAGACTGAAAAAAAAAAAAAATCAACGTTTTAGGGCTTTAGCCTAAAGCCGACTGGGTTCTTAACATGGCCTTTATTCATCCACCGAGCAGAGTTTGGTCCTGTACCAAACTTTCAGATGTAAATGTCAAAAACTGAAAACGATGACTGAAAAAAATAAAAATAAAACTGTTACCAATCAGGCCCTGCTGCACTCAATAACACAACAGTCCAGTCACAAATGTCCTCACGCTTCTGCCAGACTCGCATGGCGGTCTCAGTTCAGGAGAATATTTCACTCTGACGCATACTGACTTAATCTGGAGTCCAAACCTCTCCATCATCCGGGAGAGGAAATGTTTTATATCACTATCTTCATGCCTTGCGTGTGTGCATTTTGTGGTACTTGTGTAACTGCTGTGTCTGCCAAAGGATCTATGACGTTGCGCCGTAGGAATTGCAATGAACTATACGGCTACGTACGTAACCCGTGGGTGCCACAGGGGCAGGAGGAATTCCAACGGCACGCAGTTTGGGAGAATGTTTGTGGGGCGTTTGCATGAAGAATCGTCTGCAGGCTGTGCGTTCTGAAAGGCGTCAATCCTCACCCCAGTCTCCTGGTGTACGGGAGGCACTGCAAGCCAAAACACAAATACACTACCGCTACTATACTCCTGCTTCTTCCCTCGCTCCGTCTAACCCCCCCCCCCAAACACACACACACACACACACACCCACCCACACACACACTCTCTCCCTCTGCTGTTGTACTTTCTCCACCCCTCTGGCAGTCACTCTGTGAGGGAGGGAAGAGAGGAAAGGGGAAGAGGGAGGGCATAGGAGGGAAGGCGAGGAAAGGGAAGGAGGGAGGCCAGACCACCCTGCTCTCATGGCAGGGCTGAGTGTTTACATTGCCGTGGCTCACTCTGTAATACATCTGGCATTCTGAGGCCACTCTCTCCAGCCAGGGACGGGGGGACGGGGGGGGGGGGGGTGTGGGGGTTGGCGGTGGGGGCTCGGGTAAAGAGAGAGACCTTTCTGGCAGAGGGGAAAAGAGAGGGATAGAAGAGAGAGAGAGAGAGAGGGAGAAGGAGGAGGGAAAGTCTCTCCACGGTCTCTTGTGGTCGGTCATTCGCAGGTCTCTGGTTTTTGAATAAGAGCACCTGAAGAAAAAAAAAGGCTAAAAGCAAGAGCTTGGAGGCATCTTAGGATGTCATTGGTGAATGGGAGTGTGCGCGCGCACACACACACACGCTGCGATTTGTTTCCAAAAGTTATTCTGAAATTGACATTCGCTAGGTGGGTGTAATACACACACACACACACACCACTGCTTTGAGATGAGGGAGAGCTAGCCTGAGAAGAAAAAAAAAAGACTGTGTACAGTACCAGAGGCGCAATGTTTCCCCACACTAAATCCCTCACCGGCAGGCCTGCACTTTTCATCAACTCGTAAAGTTTAACACAACACGCTGGAATGTTTTTCCTTCTACAGAGCTTTAATCCGGTTTGTAGTCAACGGATAAACACAAACCTAATTGAGGCCAGTTTTCGAATATGTAACAACATAGCTCACATTTGCGTGCGCGGATGGAGAAGGGAAAGACGGATGACTTTATGTAGTGGATTCTGTGCAAAATAGGAATGAATATTGGGGTGTGGGCGCATGTTGATGGTGTGTGTGTGTGTGTGTGTGTGTGTGTGTTTGATTACTTGCGGCTGCTGAATGAAAGCAGTTGGAGACGGAGAAAGAGGAGGAAAATGAATGAATAAAGAGGAGAAATAGCCTGCTATGCCGGCCCTGGTCAATCACCTACTCACTACTCGCAGAACGAGGACGCGAAGCCTCTCTGCGCATGTGAATGCGCGTGTGTTCACGCGCGTGTCAATGCTGCCATACACATCAAACGCTGGATAATTCAATCACGCCAAACCACAATCCTCTCAGTGGGAACGCTACATTAAGGGCTGTCTTCCTCCTGCTCTGCCTCCTCCTCCTCCTCCTCCTCGTCTTCGTCTTCTTCTTCTTCCACAAGAAAGGATGTCAGGGCTTCTTCCGCGTGCCCTTAGCATCATAGTTCCCCTCTCTTTATTCGCTGGCATTACCAACAAAACAACAAAACAACCACCAACTCTGTCAACTCGGCTCTTAATTACACTGGATGCAAAACAGACGTGCGAGCGGGGGAGGGGGTTGCTTTAGGAAGACAAAGCTTTGGTCCCATCGGACCAGGTCCTGAAACCCTAGATCGGCTCGCTTGGATCTGTTACATATTGATTGACTGTGAATGGCCTCGCTTACTCTTTTTCTCAACCTATATCCTGGCCTTACAGCAGGAGTGATGACTTGCATTAATGTGGCAGTTGCCCATTTGAGTCAAGATAGTTACACAGACAATCAGATGACATGACACCCTATCCAGTGCCCTCTGCTGGTGGACAGAGGTCAAAAAGGTGAAACGCGCACTCGTATGGTGCAAAGTCGACACAGGAAAACAACGCAGTCCCTTAAAAACATCTGGCTGAGTGAGATGACACGGGACGCAAGCAATGCCTGGTGACAGCTGCGACTTCTGACGCACTTTCCTCACCCCGTCCATCCTCCACCCCCCTCCCTCCATCCTCTGCTGCAAGTCTTCACTCTGCACCAGGCCACAGGGTGAGTATCAGGTGAGGTTTTAAATAGCGGGGGCTTCGCGCAATGACCTCAGGGTCTCTGGGGTCTACCCCCGCGGCCCCTGGCCTCTACACTTACGTTCCCCCGAAGAAAGCGCCGCGGGACCTAGGGCCTGCATCCCGAACCGGACAATAAATCTGCAGACCGTCGACTCATTTCACCTCGAAATCGCGCACACGCATCGCCACGTCTGCGACTTCACGGCCAAGGTTCCATCTCATTAACCCCGCCTCGGAGATTGAGCATCGAAAAGCCCCGTTTCCAAAAGGTTCTCTGGCCTGTGGCTTCTCTCGCCTCATCAACACAGACCCTCTGTCAGCACAAAAAAACAAGGGGAAGGAGCTAGGGGGCCGTCCTACAGGAAGGCCAATGTTTACGCGATAGTTTTAATTAGAGGCAGGCGACGCAGCGATTTTCTTTACAATTTGGCCTGAAACCAGGACGCCGGTGAATGCCTCCGCTTTCCATTTGTCGCTTTTAGGTTAATCGTCGAACCGAGAGTCATCTGCCATCCGAATGCCGAGGACGCATCGGAAGTCAAATGCCGGCCAATGTAGGCAAGTGGTCATTGGTCAGTGGACATTGAGTAAAGAACACTGAATGGTGGAAGGTGGGGGGGGGGGTTGGACACAATACTACAACTTCCTGTTTGAGCCAATGGTTTCCTGTGAGGGTCTGTGTGGACATAAACGCAGCGCTTATCTGCTGCCTGGATGCCGTTTTGCCCAAAATGCACACCGCCATCATCTATACGGAGGTCCAGGGGAGACTTTTCAAATAAAAACAAATCTCAACATACAGAATGTTCTTTAAAAGTGTTTGGCAAAACACAAAACCCTCCGTACATTCCCGTCGGTTTGACGCAGTTGCCTCTTTGCGCCGGCGAGCGTCTCACTCCCAATTGCTCTCTGTCGCTTTGTCTAAGAAACAGAACTTCCTGTGTCTTGAGTGTTTATAAACAGCGCTGAGTGAGCACTGTGAGAAGACACAATCCCTCCGAAAGCTGCTGAACGTGACAGCGCGCAGAATAAACATGCCACTCAGCGGCGGTTCAGCGGCAGCTAATGGTGGTCCGCCGGGCGGACCTCGGCAGCGGCAGCTGGCAGGTGACGACAGACACGACGCGAGATCACAAAGAGGCAACGCAGCTCTGGTCGATCGTCAAGGATGTGAGGAATCTCGTGTGAGCCGGGTGTATTGTGTATATGTGTGTGTGTGTGTGTATGTGTGCGTGCGTCCACAGGCCACACAGCTTCCAGGCAGGGTCGTCCACGGGTCGCCTGCGGAGGGCAGTTCCAAATGAAACATAAACAGCCGCTCCGTCCTCTCCTCTTTTTCCTCTCAGACGATGGGCCAGTCCCCCCCCCCCCCCTCCCCCCTCCCCACCCAGCACGGCCCAGCACAGCGCTCCACGGTCCAGGCAGAACTGATCTATCCCTCAGCTGTGCAGTCTAATCTAAACAAACAGATCTCTCCCTATCAACATCTGGAACCCCTCACGTACCGGGACGTAGGAAACCCATGCAGCCCGGGCTCTTTGTCAGTGTGTGTGTGTGTGTGTGTGTGTGTGTGTGTGTGTGTGTGTGTGTGTGTGTGTGCGTGTGTGTGTGTGAGCAGGTCTCAGTGGATTGGCATTAGCCAGCGCGAGACAGAGTTGTAGACGTCTACCAGAGGTTAATAGGCTTTGTTTAACATTGAGCTAGTCTGTTCTAACACTATGCAAACTCTATGCTGTTACTTGGGTGGAACACTAAAAGAGTAAAGGAAAGCAAAAAGAAAGGTTATTTCACAATTTAATCATCAGTTATGCCAGTCAAACTAGTCGATGTAAATGCCACAGCTACTAACTTTAAAAATCTGTCAAATCCTTAAGTACAAAAATCAGAATAATACCACCAACAACTTACCAGGGCCTCAATGAGAAATGTATTCGTAACTCAGGAAATTACTTTCTAAAAATCCAAATCATTTCACGAATCTATGAGACCTCATCCCGTAGTTGTGAAACGATTTGCTGCTTCATTAAGGCGCAGTCAGCTTGAATTCATGGCAATTACAACATATTTGAATGAGGGGCGGGGGGGGGGGCTTTTAGCACTAAGCATCCGCATCGGGCACAATGTACGTCCGTGTTGCCCTTCTTTGTGCTCGGGTATCCCCCAAAAGAACATATTTCAGCACCAGTCTTTCATCACCGGCCCCTCATGACCGACATCTGTCCACAAGCCACAGTCCCGTACTGAGGAGGCTCTCCTCCCCACCTAAACCCGGGCCAACTGCGCCTGCGCCACAGATTAGAAGAACACGCTGCCGGGTCAGACCCCTGCAGCAGCACGCAAGGAGCCAACAGCCAACCCGGTGGAGGAGGTGGTGGAGGAGGTGGGGGGGGGGGGGGGGGGGGGGGTGTTTGGTTCCATCTGCTAACGCTTGAATCCCGTGAGCCACGAGTTTTCATCTTGTGCATTTGAGGGAGCGAAAGGTAATAATGGGATGAAACCAGTAAAAGGGCCACCACGCGAAACCTGACAACCACTACTGTATTCTTCCTTTTTTTTTTTTTGACCAAATGAAAATACTTATTTCAGCTTTCTCCGGGCAGCAGAAAATCCGCTCCTCCATTCATGACTCCTTACTCTAGCCCCTAAGTGCAGGAATGCGGATCAAAGGAAAGGGAAAAAGGCACCGCTCCTTACCCTCACACCCCTCCCTCCCCACCCGTGCACCACCCACACGTGCAGTCCCCCCATTTTTTTTTAGTCTCCATAAGTTGAAGAAGGAAAGCATCAACAACAACAACAACAACAACAACAAGGGCGAGCGGCCTATCCACTCCACCAACACCAGCTCCTGTCCTCGCTCCGCTTTTTCCCTGCAGCCGGGGACAAATCTTTTCGGAAAGTTGAGAGCTGTCCAAAACGGGACCACACACAGTCCACGAGCATTCAACTGCTGGGGGCAGGCAGACACACACACACACACACACACACACTCTCACTCACACACTCTCACAAAATGGCGGCTTTGACAGAAATTTCCTCAACCCCGAAGCTGCTTCATGAACTTAATTACGACCTTACTCCTGAGTGCAGTTCCAGTCGCCTTGTTTCACCGCTTGTGTATAAATGCAATGCGGTTTGGGGCGCCAGAAGAAGTTTAGATTTCAACAGATGAATTCAATTATTTTCAGGTTTCCCTTGGCCACTTGCCAGTACCTAAACAATAAACAACCCCCCCCCCCCCCCCCTCTCCCCTCCCCTCCCTCTGGCTTGTTTAGCAGCAACGACTAGCTTGCTTTTCTTCAAATCTAAACATGCCGATCCAATATGGAATTGCAAAAAAGAACAAGCCCGGCATTTCAAATTCAAAATAACACATGTTATCGAACAGCCAATGATACATCAGAAGTGTCTTACCTTCCACCCAGAGCTTCTCCACGTCCGTCTCCAAATTAGCTGCCCTTAAGCCCACGGCGAAAGCTCCGAAAATCATAAGGCCCACGACCAAAAACTTCCCGCAGTTCTTTTGTATGTAACAGCCCAGCCTGAATAAAAGTCTCTGGAACTTCGCTCTCAGCCATAGAGGTGCTTTCCTCCCAGTCGCCTTCCCCTACAACGAGACAAGAGTCCGGGTGTTAGTGTCCATTCAAAACACAGAAACATTGCAGTTACCTGGACAGGTACATCTGTAGGGTTTTTTTTTTTTTTTTTTAAGAGAAGAGGTTTGATTGTTAGACCGGCCAAAGAAATGACATCTACGGGTGGAGCCGAGAGCGTTTGGGTCAAGGAGCCTTTACGTAATTTGACACGAGGCACTTTGTCAGGGAAGACTGACAGTGTGGAGTCGCTCTTTGGACCGCGAACACGTCAGAAGCGCAGCCGTGATCAAGAGTCACTGTGTCACTCTGCTCGCCGACCTGGGATGGTTGAAACACACTCCTCTGCATAGGACCTCCAACAGACCACCGACGACCCCCCCCCCCCCCCCTCCCCCCCGTCCCCCGGATGGAGAACCACAGGTTCTGTCAAATCAGTAACACGTATAAACCCTAACCTTAGCGGGAGTCATGCAAAAAGGAGGAGAGCGTGGAGGTCACACACACACACACACACAGTCTGGTCCTTTTGTGTCATTCCGCTGATACAGCATGAAGATGCCAATTAAGAACGACGAAGGTGTCGCTCTGCTCCGTAATAGGTTTCCACCAGTGGATGGAGGTAAAATACACTGTTTGACAGTAGGTGGCCTCCCTGTGACACTGTTCTACACAGACATTCATATTTCAAATACACACACATTATATATATATATATATATATATATATTGAAAGCCTTCTTTGACTGCATAATCATGCTGTAACACGTAGTCCTGTTCCAATAACAGACTGAAAGAAGTACAATAACGGCTTCGGTATCGTGGGATCTTTCTCGGAGTGATTTGACACTGACACCCACACACTCCCACACAGACACACCACACAATGATATTAAAATACCCCCAAAAAAGGTGCATGTGCACCCCACACATCCTACTCCCACTCCCGGTGTGTCACGGCCTGTGCACGGGGAGTGGAGGAGCCCTCACAGGGGGATGGGGGGGGGGGGGGGGGGGCTCACAATATTCATGAAGGAAAGAAAGCAACCACGTGTTATATCTGTATTTACACACATATTTCATTTTGATTTACACCTCCTATAGCGAGTTCAGACACTGCCACACACACACACACACACACACACACACACACAGAGACCTCCACTAGCTGCAGAAAGAGGTCTTGGGACCGTTAGAGCTCGGGATGCGGCATCGCGTGCGCGGCCACAAACTTCTTTTCGCATCCTAAACAACAAACTAAAAACAGAAGCCGGTTCTGCACGAGAACGGTGTAGATGTTGCGGTGTAGATCAGATTCAGCGCTCTTCAACTTTGCCTTGACGCCCGGGTCCAACCCCCCTAACACCACCACCAACACCACCACCACCACCCCGTGCCCAGCCCGTCCCGTTACCTAGCAGCGACTGGACATGGTTTGGCCACCTTTTCTTTCTTTTTTTTTTTTCTTCCTTTTTTTTTTTGTTGGTCTGATCGGGGGAATACAATGAAACCAACACCACGAAGCTCCCGGTGTAAGATGAGAAATAAGCACCTGGGTGATTTGCTCCAAAGCAAAGCCCGCGTCGCAGTAACTCGGCCGCTGCAAATACTCCAAATCCAGCGGTGCGTTGCGGGTGAAGTCACCCCGGGTCCTCCGCGTTATCCTCGGCCGATCGGGGTCTCTGTTTTCCTGCTCGGAAGGCACATTAGCGGCCGAGGCCATGTTGCGGGGACTGCAAGACCGTTTCCCACTTTATAGTATCTCCCCGAAAGCGCGCAGCGATATCCCGGGGCAACAGAGTTTCACTCTCGGAGATCTCACACCCGCGAAGTAGGACTTCATACTCCTGTTGGAGACGGCGAGTCAAAGTCTGCGCCTTCCATCCCAACATTTCGCGATCCGGAGGGTCTCCGCCGCTTTCACCGCATTCACCGCGCCTCCCGGTGAACAAGAACGCAGGAGTTCTCTCAGAAAGGGAAGTGCGCAGAGGGATTCCCATACACGAGTCTTCGGGCGAGGAACCTCGATGGTCGTTGCATTCTGGTGAGATCTATGTGGTCTTCCCCTGGGCCGCGCGTCACGGCCAACTCTGAGATTCAATAGAAGAGGAGAAAAAGACCTCTCTCCATTCGGAGGCAGGAGGGGGAGGAGGAGGAGGCGGAGAAGGAGGAGGAGGAGGGGTGAAGGGTGGAAAAAAAGGAGGAAAAAAAAGAAAAAAGACTGGAGATCCCGCCTCTGGGGCTGTCAGATTGCAGGACTTTCTTGGATCTGATTGGTTCCAAGAGGGCAAAAATTACTCAGCAAACACGACTATTATTAGCTGCTTAGCAACAGCTCACTAAAAGTAGAGGGACCACCCACGCGGGCGGACCTCATGTGTGCATCTCCAACTTCAGGGGAGGCTCGATGAGAGCCAAACCCGCTCGGTGCGTTTTGCTTGTCTTGGGCTTCCACGCAGCGCCGCGTCGCCAGAAAAGAGGCACGTTCCACCGAGGGAGACCCTGCAGTCTGAGGCAATGCGCACGCTTTGAGTGACGGGGGGGGGGGGGATGCAGAGGAATGTATGAACCGCAATTTTAATGTTTGATGATATTTAGGTCGGGAGGTCAGTAGGAAGTTGTCAGCCACAAATGGACGCGCATCAAACCGGTCTTCATAGTGTGCAATTTACACATTTAATTTCTCTTATTTGTTTCATAAGCAGCAGTAATAGCAGGAATACTTCCGAAAACATCATTGTTTTTGGATTTAGTAATTCAATGTATGGTCACAAGGATAAAAATAACAAAACAGCTGTATATAAACATAGTAATAATAATGTTTATCTTTTTTGGTTTTTAACACATGGCTCTTATTCATCCTCGGTATCAGTTTGAATATACACTTTACTGATACTGATACTTCTATCATGCACTGCTACACACACACACACACACACACAAACACTCATTATTCAAATACCAGCTGTTGGTAAATGGTAATTTTGCCCATAATTGGTGATAAAAGCTTTGACACAAACAGACACAGGCCTCATGCCTACAATGTGGATTGCATTAATATATAATATTATTTGCATGACATTGGCCAACATTCTCTCATCACAAACCCATTATGAAAGTAGCATGATGCAGTAGTGAAAAAGTTTTACTTTTTGTCCTGCAGACGAATTGCTGACAAGACAAGCACTTCTCCAAGGATTTAAAATAATGTTAAATAAATAGACAACGTACCGATATTTTCAAAACAACATCTGCTTCCCAAATGTCATCATCTTCAAAAATACTCATATTGCCAAAATCACACCCAAGAACTATGACAGATAAACCTTTCCCTAAAAAACAACAACAAATCACTTACTTTAACTTGCTTTTTCTACAATTTAAAGTCACAGTTAAACAAATAAATTGATTGGTAGTTAGCCCATGTGACCTCTTTACTTTGTCCCCCGCAGTTCACACTTTACACCTGAGGCCCTTTGGAGCCCCAGAGCGGGTCATCCGGCTTCCAGCGGCGCACTTACCATCTTCAGTCCAGGTGGGGAAAGCTGTCAGAACAAATCTGTAATATCCGCCCCCCTGTGGAGACCCAAACGTGTCCGTTATGATGCCTGCTTTATTGTCACAAGGAGAGAGAAAAAAAGGCATCGTAATCCCTCTGGGTCCCATGCATTGCGAAAAAGGTTCCCTCTCAATTGCGTGGCTGTTTCTGTTTGGCCACGTGGGTGGTCCCGTTTGCTCCATGGGCAGGACTCTTTGACTGTCACGTGATTAGTCCAACACTATAAACAGTATACCAACCCCTGCACTGCAGCATCCCACTTGGTCAGAGAGGAAGGCGGCAAAGAGATACGCGCTCTCCAAAAAGCACGTCACACACCTGTGCACGCACCGGTCCGTACACAAATACAACTGCGTATAAATGAGTGTACATTCGTACCATTTTGCTCATGAAAGCGGACAACTGTTGTCAAGAAAAGAGAGACTCAAATGATCCCGTCAATGCCATGCTTCAGCAAACCAATACTTTTCTCTCTTGGGATTGTTTGCAACAATAATACCACTGGGTGAGAAAACAACATCCAAAGGGGCACAGAGTCGGGCTGTGATGCCCCACAAAAGGCTACTCCACAGAGCCAGGGCGGTTTTACAGCCAGCAGGAGTCATATCTGCTGCGCCGTAGAAGCGTTGAAGTTCATGTCGTGACGGTAACGCTGCAGGACTCCTTCAAAGCGCCCTTAGGCCCTTGTGGTCGTCCCCAGTGAACACTGTAGCGTGGAGGCTGTAAAGATATGCCTTTGACCAAACATGAACGTTATCCTTTTAATTCATTTATTATCATGAGTTAGAATGGATGAGCTGGATTTATTGTTTGCTTAAGGATTTATGCCAAATCAGTTTGTTTTCATATTGTGATCTACTAACAGAATTTTGATAGCAACGAGTATGTCATGTACAGGAATCATTGAAAAAAAGCCATGGGCGCTGCCAGCAGCTTCTAGACGCTGTACAGGAGCGATGTGCTGGGATCGGTTGCTTCTGTCTCGCTCCTCTATTTGACCAATCCTGCTCAAGAATGAGGTTCGGAGCGCCTGAGCTCATTTACATACGGACACAGAAATACAGGCATAAATGAAGAAATACAGAAATGTAGAAATAAATACATGTAGAAAGAAAGAAATGTAAATCGATTTATTTAATGATGTTCTGTTTATTTTGGCCATGCACTTAGCCCATATCACATTTTTGTGCAACCTCTGTGATAAAATTGGTGCTGAGGGACTAATAGGAATATTGCCATGTTCCCAGAAGTAAGCAATTTCTTTGGTGAATACAATATTATAAAAAATAACAGAATCAAGAATCAAGACATATTTGAGCCAAGTTGTATCGTGTTTCTATCTCTATGTTCACTAAATAACACAGAATACCTCCACAATATCTCTTCTCGGAATCCCCATGCTGGTATCATTTCCAATATTTTTTGGCAAGTCATAAATCTATCTCCTCTTCCTCCATCTTGACCCAGTTGCCGGCTCCCTCCTGGTCCACGATGGCGGCCTGGGAAGCAGTGCGGGTTGAATGCACGTCAAGGGCCCGCTGGAATGTTTATGCTCCGGCTCAAGGTTGTCTTCAATCATACACGGAGCTGTTTGACAGCTCGCAGCACCGCCTGGCCTCTGTTTATCTCGCCCGATTTCCGACTGGCTTTGTGTGCATCAAGCAGCAACACAGAGAGAGGTGGACCAAAATCATCCTGATTTGATACAGAAAAGTTTTTGACCGGTTCAGAAATGGTAAACTCTCTAAAGAAAAAAAAAAAAAAAAACGTTTGAAATACTTCAAGTGGATTTAGTATTTCTTGTAAGATATAGTAAGATGAGTTTGCACGGTATTCAAACAATGAAAAGGTTTTAATTTGTCCGGTCCTTGTGCGTGTTTGATTCTATACGTAGTGACATATTTTAGTGGTCATGTTTGACTAAATCGGAGAAGAAAAGTGCGGCAGAAAGGGAGTGAGCGTCAAAGAAAAACTCAGATGAACGTTCATTCTGGTTTGAGGGCATTTAGGTGCTTTTAAGTTCTGTCGGCCTCAATTGGGCAATGGAGTCCACTTCACTGTTTGGCCGATATTTACTTTGAGATCCGGGACAGACAATGTTGGAGCAGGTCTGATATTTAGACAAGGCAGCAGTCTGTTCTGCAGAACTGGCCTGAGAAGCTGTAATTTTTGGAAGCCAATTCAGCCTCCAATGTTAACAGGAAACGTGCGCTGCTCTGAATGTATACAAGTGGCCTCAACAAATAAGCAGTATCATACAACATCAACGTTGTGGCTCCATAGAGAGACGTGGTTTCAAAAGAATGGAAGAGAGGCAACCTTAAATAGGAAGAGGGGGACCGGTCACTCGGCTGGAACTTGTCTCTCAGCAAAATCAAGAACAATGTAAAGAAATGCAAGGAAACTTTGACTCGCACTCTCACTCACAAACAAATATACTTGTTCACATCTGCAGCTGTGCACATTTGGACTTCACACATTGACCTTGGTAGAAGGTGTTCTTGCTTCCACTTGGGCTTAGGTGGTTCTCTGTGGGAGGCCCGAATGGAAAAAGTGACACATTTAAAGGTAAGAACCTCATAAGCTGTCCAGACGCCTGTTTACTCACTCAGGCCTCCTGTTCAGCTTAGAGCACCAGGAACTGTTACCTTTCTCAATGGAATCCAAGCTCATAAACAAGCAGCATCAACCTCCATTAAGATGCATTAGCACAGAGCATGGACACACACTAAATACCTCCCACATAATACTAATGTTCGAAAGGAGATGGGCCTAACAGCATTATGGACTGTAATAGACTGTAGTTATAGGACTTTGCGTTTAATAGGTTCTCTGCGGAACACAAGGTACACTTAGATGTTTTAATTCCAACCCTTGTGGTGTTTCAAATGGCTTCAAACTGTGATGAAGTGTTAGCATATGTACAATGATGTCAAGAAGATATATTTACAGTTACTACATTTTTAAATGTAACCAAGTTATTGTTATGACATAACCATAGTCCACACATTTTGACATAATTACTGACATAAACGCCCTTGGAGATTGTGAACGTCTAACTATTATGCTATTGCATAACGTCTGTTGGAATTTGGGCGTCCTGACAGATAGAGGAGTATTCTGGCACATTGAGTTTCTGTGCAGCCACAGTGGATTGTTTTGACCATTTCAAGGACTCACGTTGGAAATTGGATCCGTTTCTTTATTAATTGGTCCTCCCAGGTTGAAATGGAGATGCAACATGGGAACGATCCCTTTCACAGAGAGCAATCTCAAAAAAAAGGGGAATGAAAACGTCGAAGAGAGACGAGAGACGCATATGGTGAGAGAACAAAAGGTTTTGTTATTTCAGAATCACGGGTTGGAGATGGAAGTGAAGACCTGCAGCGGGCGTGCTGACAGCACCTGCAGCACAACCACTGGGACTGCATTGACTCTCGTGTGGCTCATCAATGCACCCTCACAGTCATCATCTGCTTGTTCTTCCAACAGTGCCATGAGGTCATGGGCTTAAGTGGCCAATTAGCCCCAGCACTGTTAAATCCAGGCCATCTCCAGCGAAAGCAAGAGCAATGAGATGAGGAGGGGGAATTTATTGCCGCTCTGCGGGACGTCTGTGAATAGAGGATTGTGAAAGCTGTCTGCCACATGCCTGTCATCTTATCCCAACACCTGCAGATATGCGAGTGCATTGCTCACTCGTGTCTGAGGCCGTCTGGTCTGTTCTGGTTGAACGTCTGGTAGGGCTCACTGTGAGGTCTGACTGGAGCAGGGAGGGGAAATAGCTGTCATAATTACCCAGGCTTGTGCCTTTCAGTTAAAATCCCAGTTTCCTAATCACGTTCTTGTATAATTCATGTGTAATGGTCAGGATGTTGGCACATTCTCCTCTGGCTGTCTCTCTGCTCAGCATTGTTATTGGGGAATATTCGTCTGTAATCGCTGCTGAATAAAAAACGACGTATGAAGCCACAAGGGGGATGCGCAGCAGCCTGCGAATGAATCTAGGAATACGTGCTAAAAACGAGATTAAAAGGAGGATTTGAGTGGTGAAAGAAAAGAGTATACATGGAGTATATGGAGACCTGACTTGACATTTCCAAAAGGAAGGGATTAACGCAAACAAGCTAGATGTGATTGAGGAGCATTCATTGGCTGCAGTTTAATTATTGCTTTGACTTTCCATCGACCGCCAAGGACTGTTGTGTATACAGTGAATGACAGCTTATCAGAATCCACAGATAAGCTTCACAGAGGAGGTGCTCGTTCAAAATTCTTGGCAATGCTCAGAATTGCATCCGCTCAATTCAAAAGCGCCATTGTTCGTCGTTGCCGCGGCACTTTCGCGTCTGACGTAACCGGTGCTCTGTGCGTGTCTGCTGCTGCCATCTCGTGAAACGCAGGAAAAATAATGAGAGGAGACTCATTACGAGTCGAGGGAGGAAAGGTTAGATCTCGAAGAACTCAGTCATTAGCTGAACTATGCAGTGAGGCATACTGAGAGCGTTTGTAGGTTTGGGTCCCCACACGTCCATCTGTTCCCCCACCACCGCGCTGCTGTGTAGCAACGTCAAACCATCTGAAACAAAGTTAGCGCTTGTTGGTGTATAAATGCACCCTCGGTTTTATCGATAGTGACACAATGAGAGAGAACGCGGACGCGACTTTTACGAAATACATTTAAGGAGCTGTTTTGGAGCATCCAAAAAACAGCCGCAATAGCATTTATCTCTGGCGTTATCATAACATGTTTCTATTGAAAACTCAACATAATGTGGAGCCACCCTGAAGAAATGCAGCAAAATCTTTGTTAGACTTTCCGTCAAATTCAACCAAGACAAATGGTTCCCCTCGAGCATCCGGACAAAACATGAAAGTGTGCAAAATAGGATGATTTTATCAGTACTTATGATGTCATTTCTGCTGAAAAAAAGATGGGGGTGAGGCCTGATCAAGCTGTTGACTAAACAGAGTGACAATGTAACTATATATAGGCTTCTTTATACTGTACATATCAGATTTCTTTGGGTTTAGTTCCAAAACCAGCGTGAATACATAGAAAATATAACTTAACACCATTTTGGGTTTAAATTGATCACATGATCTTCATAAGCAATTACTGTTCTTTTAGTTCTAGTTATTTTTGCCATTTAGTAGCTGCAGTTCTGGAGCTACATACTGTATCATGTGATCTTTAAATGCAATCATATCATGTGATTGTCTTCTATCTATAATTAATTCCGTTTTATATTGTTGGAAAATATTGGTCAGATGACTCCCTGCCGGGGATCCCAGGAAACTTAATTGTCACACTAAAAATAATTCTGCTTTGTTTTTATATTTTAAATAAAGCATAAAGGCAATAATTAGGAACAGTCAGTAATCTTCTATACCGCCTCTCCTTAGAGAGTCGATCCTGGGCGGCATCGGGGTACACCCTGGACTGGTCGCCAGTCAATTGCAGCGCTGACACGGAGACAGACAACCGATTAGTAAATAACTGGTACGGTCGTGCTCTGCTCTTAAATTGTGGGGTGGGGCAGAGCTGTAAAGCAAGATGATGGGTCAATTATCATGAAAGGGAACATTTCCTCCATTGCCAAAAAGCTCAACAAGTCTTCACTGGCAGTCCCTCACACGAAGTCACACAACTGTACAAAGACACACGAGCAACCGAAACACAGGGCGGGGGGGGGGGGGGGGGGGGAGGGAAGGGCCCATCCACTCAAAGGATGGGTTCTTCCCGTAACAACCGTAACATCTGAATGAAGGAAGTGCCCTCACTCTGTCATTGTTTTGAGCGGTCATTCCAAAAGAGGTCAAGCATGACTTAAAAGGAAACCTAAGAAGGCCCAATCACGCTCACAAAGCCCACAGACACTTTTTCCTTCTGCACCCCAAGACAAACACACACACACACACACACACACACACAATATATCGAAGGATGATCAAAAGTGCCGCTGCGGACATAGACAGAAAATCTAAACATGTTTACACACACACACATGCCTGACATACCACGAAATGGCTTGAACAAATACATGAGTCACTCAAACCGTCCACCACTGACAATTGATCAGAGAGGGCCTCGTACGTATTTCAAACACACACACTCTGACTCCCCTGTGACTCCCCTGACCTTTGACCTGAAGTGAAGGGGGTTGTTGTCTGATGATGCGGGTTCATTCCCCGTGTGTGAGGTCATTTCCTGCCACAGTGACTGTGAGGAGTGGAAAGGGGCAATATTGGTTGACCTCAAAAGAGGGCCGAGTGGGCGGAACAGAGGGGGGCTGATCGTGTGGGACGTTACCCAGCAGGGCAACACAATATCGGGTGAGAGATATGTCTTTGAAATAAGAGTTCCAAAAGGGCTGAGGTCCTAGTTGTAACTATTTGCTGGGTTATATGTGAGACTACTGGTTCCAGTAAGATCCTTGCTAACGCAATGGACCTTTTTAGACAAATGCGCCATTTAAGTATTGTTGAAACTACGAGGACTGAAACGGCAACCACAACTTAATTTGAGGTGGGATGCGCTGTGTACCACATCCGCCAACCAAAAAGGGCTCCACTGGATAAAAAATAGCCAATCCCTATTTAGTTACCATCTTTATTTAATGTTAGTGATTACTTTATTATATTTGGTTGGAGCCTCTTGGCCAGATTTCTAATCATTTAACTGTCAGGGTATCAATGTATTTGACATCAAGTGCAACAATTAGATATTTCATAGAAGACAGATGTTAGAATTAGCTGATATTTTACTTTTAAGGGCATGAATCTCTCTTTGTCTTCTTGGGAGAGGATAACATCATGGGTAATATTGTGCTTACTGTCACTCAGATATTTCTGCTCTACTTTTTCTCCTGAGTAAACAAGCGATATGAGTAGACTCACACAAGCATCACCCTTGTTGCAATAAACCGTGGCCCTGAGCGACATGTTCTACCAAACAGAGCCCTTTCTATGACCGAACCAAAATGCTCTTTGTTTGCCGTTTATGTCAGAACGAGAGTCTGTGTATATACATCGGAGGGAAAGGAGGGGAAAAGGACAGAAAATGAGGAATCTGCTCTGAGCTGCGTTTGTAAACAAGACAAACATAATTAGCATCCTAAGAGCCACATCTGGCTCTGGTCGAGCGGAGCCTGGACTCTGATTGAGGAACCAAGTAGGCGCCATTGATCCTTCAGAGTTGTTTCAGAATGAAACCAAAAAAAAAAATGAAGTGAATGAAAACTTTGTCATTTTGTGCTGCAAAACGAATCATCACTAGTGAAAATATCACATGCAAACACTACATTTCCCTTCATAAGTAATGTGCAGTAAAGTGGGCTGTTGGTAAAGAGATACTTGTAGTTTTCAATTTCCTGTCAGTTCAAATACTTGCATCAGGTTTCTTTTTTTCCCTGTGGCTTAACCTGTAGATTATTATTCATCTGTTTATCACTTGTCTGTTTATACAATCGGGTTGATCCCAAGGACCCATAATGCAAGAAATGTGTGCACTAAGGCTATAATATGTTTGTCTATGTGTCTAGAACTGAATATATTTCTTCAGTATTTTTTATTCATGTGCATTACATGTTTAAACTTCATTCTTCAGACTGCTCCTTGGGTCATCTTATATTTTGTATTTCAATTAAATTACAATACTGACAAACAAATACTGACGCGTTTCTACCATTACGACAACAGCAACTTCTAGGGGTTTTATTGTTGAGACCATTGCTGAACAAAGATCTGTAAAAATGTCAAAGCCTTTAAAAGACAAATGAAACAATTAAAAACCAAGTGAATGTCAGAATAGGTTCCTGGCTTGTATTTAGCGGGCAGCTCCAGCGTATATACAGAACGCAGTTTCAGCTCTACAGAACTGTGTGTAAAAACTATTGTGCTGCAAAGAGCGAGCCCCAAACACGCCCCGCGGGAACCATCCTTTTCTTCTCTTTATGGGAAAGGCCTTAATTCATGGAGACAAACAGGGCCATCATTATATTTAACAGAGTATCATAAACATTCCTGCACGCTGGATTGAAATGGTGAATGCGTCTGGCTAGATGGACGGTTGGGTGAACACAGGGGCGCGACCTCCCAACACACACTCGCACAAAGTTCTCCCCTAAGTGCACACCTGTATGAATCATAGGTATGAATGCACCCTGGGCTACAACCTAGTTAGAACAACAGTGGTGTTCAGCAGGGTAGGATATGATATAAACATTTTTTCTATAATATTTTCATCATTATCATTATGGTTTTTTTTTCAAATACTGTTTTTTGTTGCCGCTGGAATGACCTTTAACGTTTAAAAGAGCAGTTTATGACTGAGTATTAATATGCAAAATGGTTGTAGAGATGTAGTGGAGTACTGTCTACCTGGGAAGAGAATGAAGTTGCTCTCCGAATGAGCTCTTAGTGTGTGCTCATGCATGTGAGCGTTCCCCCAGTGGTTAGCTCGCAGCAACCATTCCTCACTGCCCTCATACGGCGGTTACAGACTCATACGTTGTCACGGAAGCGTAGCATCCACCACTCTCGGCCTTATTTAAGAGGCACTGGAAAGTAATGTAAAGGAGAAATGCTCCTAAAATTGTATTATGCCTATTTAAGAATAAGTTAGGTGAACAACAGCACCCATGCAGATACCTCTGAGGGTTACTGCAGTAAAGATGAGGCTCTAAAGGAAAACTAAAGACACCCTGTCTTTTGATGTCTTTCTTTATACCCCTAGCCAATACAGGTTAAACTAAATACGGATATGGTTGGATATTTGTTTTTTATCTAAACTCACTTTTGCACCATCTCACTGGACTTGCAGATACGTACGTAATCCGTGACCTCTGCGTTGAACGGAAACACAAGGAGCAGCGGACTGCTGTTCAGCACCAGCGGCGTAAATTGGGCTTCAGCGTCTCAATCAGGGACATGCTGACATGAAGAGCCGGGGATTCAACGAATTTGAGGACAAACTGATCTCAACCCGGAGCCACGGCCTTTTTCTGTGGCACAGCTCCTGCACACAGAACCTCGCGTTCTGTTCTGCTGAAGGTCTGGTTCTGGATTGAAATATAAATAATGAATGTGTAGCATAGAAAGTGGTCTTTGTCTGAAGGGAAGGGGGAAATGGAAAGGCCATAAGTCAGCCATACCTTGGGTCTGATGTCTTTGCTTTTGGTGTGTGTATTCATGTCTGCAGATGTGCGTAACCAAGCCAAAGTGACTAATGAAGCTGATTATTTCTAGCTGTCAGGCAGGACATCCTGCTTGCATTGAGGGCCATGTGGGGCTAGCTGCTGATGACCTCAACACATGCTTTAGTTCTGAGAAGAAAAAAAAAAAAGCATTCTTGATAAACACATCAATGTTTGGAAACAAATGCCCTCATCCTAACGGATTCTGCATGCATGTCAGATGAATGTGTTTCAACCCTCTCACCGCTGAAAGATGTGTGCCATATAGCATTCTTGCATTTGATAAAGACAGTTAGCCTCAGGTGCATCGCTCTGATTACGAAGCGGACCCAGGAGAAATACTCTAATTCGTGGTGGAGCAACAAAAACTGTCCAAAAGCGAAGGCGATACTTTAGATGCGACACTAGCACCAGATGAACTCCTTAAAGCCCGGAACCAGATGCAGAATAACAAATCAACCAGCCCCAGTGCTTTTCTTTCCAAATTCTGCAAAGCATTTTGGTTCATTTTAAGGCCAGGAGAAAGAGAAATACATTTACAGAAACCTGAAAATGTATCAGTTCAATCTTTTAAAAATCAGACTCAAACTAAAGAGCTTAATCACCTCACTGATACAAAAAGACAGATTGATTGAAGATGACACCGGCACCCCTAATCCAGGAATTAACCACGGCCACACACGAGGAAACAGAGAAACATATTCCTGGCTCGGATGAAGCAGAGTGTATGACATCCTTTCATAAAGTCAAACCGCCCTCCCTCATTACCTATTTTCCCTTTACTCATGTGTATTCATCATTGTCAAAAAAAAACCATTCAGGACCCACTTAATCAACACCTTTTCTAAATGCTCAGTCATGCAGCAGTTTATATAAACAGTAATGATCCCGAAAGGTTAAAGGTGGAAAAATGCAATGCTAACAGTTGACTGATGGAGTCCAATCAGACTCTTTACTTAAAGAACATTACATGGTGCAATTTGGGGCACTCAGCAGTGGACTCATATGTAACCCTGTCTGTTCAGCACCAGACCTTCTCATTCCAAGTCTCTGCAGTCTCCTGACGCAGATGCAGCCCACATTTCACTGGAGGGGCACAAAATGTCTCTGGAAACAGTTTCAGGGTTTGAGGCCTCATTGAGTGTTGATTTTAATTGAGCACAAGTATGTGTGTGTGTGTGTGTGTGTTTGTGTGTGTTTGATGTATATTATTGTGTGCAGAGTTTGTGTGCTTTACATTTGTGTGTATGCACTCTCACTGCTGTACTTGCAGATCGTTAGGCCGATGGAGGGATATGCTTTTGTGCTTGTGATTACTGGTACACGGGGTAAAAGCAGCTTTTGTTTGGGTGTGAGTATTTGGCTGGATGTGCATCGTAAGAAGGATCATCCTCATGGCCTATATGGCATTTAATAAGCAGCATATTATGCGATAGACCTCAGTAAATCCATAGCTTAATAGTGTACAACTATGTTCAGTTTAAAACAATGAAACATCAGCATTTTACAACATAAATAATCCATCACAAATATTCTGCCTATCAAAAAGATGTACCTGCATCTTTGTCAAGAGGAAACACTTTATTCTGGCAGGTTGATGGCCCGATGAAAAGCACTCTGTTTGGCCAGCTAGTCAATATATTTGCAAATAACACAGTAATCTCCCCACGGCAGACCAAACAATGGCGGTATTTGCTTGCTTACTTCACATAAAAGGCTGGCTCACTCGTTCCCTCTCATACACACGCAAAGGCAAACATTCCCTTTATTTTTGCAGACATCTCTCTTTCTCCTTCTTTTATTTCACTCCCTTCCCGCTCTAAGCCCGGGAAGGGAGCACTCATACACTCACCCCGGAAAACAAGCCTGGAGGTCTCGAAGACCACACACGGTGCACAGCGCACGGACCTCTCCCCGACTCTCCTTCCGTTTTTTTCCTGACTCACGTCTCTCATTCCGAAACTGTCTCACATGGTCACTCTGTCCCTCCCTTTCCCCCGACCGAGGCAGAGTGAAGGTCCTGCGCCCTCTCGTCTCTCACTGCACTCCAGCGAGAGTTAGATGTTGTGCTCCCCAGGTTTGTTTGAATGTGAACTGAAGAGGAGATGGTCACTCAGTGTGACATTTATGGCGGCGAGACCACCCAGCCGGCCAGTGCCAAGACACGGCGAGTAGAGGCTTTATTTTTCAACGCCTCCGCTGTTCCCAGGGCCTCAGAGCTGAATGAGAGTAATCCCTCGCTGTCACCAGTGTGTGTGAGATTGGGACAAGTAGTCACTTGTGTAGCACCCAGGTGAGGGTGTTCAAGCACAGTGTGCGTTTTGTATTGATTAAGCGAGGAGGAGAACGTAAGAAGAGGGGGAGTCACGTGAGGTGGGATTTGCTGAGGCAATTCCCTCTAGTGGCTGCCTGGATGAATAGTCGAGGTAGAGCATTAACACCTGCTTTTGGAATGTCAAAGGTTCAGGGCAGTGATTAGGGTCGTGGAAGGGATTAATAAATACTGGAAACTGGAACGGTTTAAAACGTTAGCTTAAAAAACTTGATAGTTTTAAATATATTCTGAAATACGTTCAAAAGAACAAAATCCAGCCACCGTATACAAAGATGTTGATTTTGTTTAACAGGTGCTTGAACTGTCGGACATTTGAAAAGCCCTGGTGTTGAATATTTCTGGATTTCAACAGCATCTCTAAGACTCTCTCACTGCCTTGCAATGTGTCTGGATAGAGTTCATCTTTGCCTTATGAGGAAGTATAAAGGCCAGAGTGGCCTTGATGGAGTTGGTCTGACATGGTAGCTGATACTGTGGATAAGGAGGCCCGACTGCGTGTTGGGTGGCACTGTGTGTGAGCTGGGGAATTACAGTGTCTCCAGACCACACACAGACAGACAGAGAGAGGGATGGAAGGATGAATAAATAAGTATAATATTAGGCCACCGGGCATTGTGACCTTATAATAGGTCAAGTTCCCATGTAGACCGGGGGATTTTTATGGATTTGATATTGTCAAGCAGGTCAAGCTGCTAGGAAAGCATTGAAACACCCGATCCATGAAGACATATATATACAGCCTATTTTCAGACACTTTAAAATAGCAACGTTGATTTATGTCATTTTGGGATGTCACAACAATAGAATATGCAAATAATACTCATGACTTGCTTTGTGGTTGCTAAGATTTTCATCCCAACAACATGTTCACATGAACTATGTGTACTACTGACATGAGCTATATGAATTTGATGTGCCAAATGCGTGGAGCAGTGGCACCTCAAGGTTTCAAACATAAGAAGAAGCAAATGGAGCAAATGGTAACATCACTGTTTCCAGCAAAAAATATGGAATAAAAAGAACACATAACTACACAGAGTACTCAGAAGCAATATATTTTTGAACTGGTTTGTTCATAATAGCCTCCTTTGACCGTGTACACCTCACACTCCAGTACCTCTGATTTGGATAGATGATAGCCCCTGGTATCAAAGAAATGACAAAAACCAAAATGGAGAAATATCACAATGAATACGGATTTGTTTATCCTACGAGATATATTCTCTGTGCCTGTTGGAGCCTTTCTTTGTGATTCACTGTGAAGTCTTCCAGCCCTGACTTATGTGTTAGGGGGGAGTGCACTGCAGCCATGAAGGGGAAAGCAATGTGTGCTAAATGGTCCATACGCATGGCTCAGCCTTGCTGTGCAAGCCCCTCTGGACCCCATATGGTGTGCGCTACATGCATGGACGCATGGAAGAGCCCTCAGCAAGACTGCTCCCCTCCGAGTAACATCCCATAAAACACTGAAACTCGTATGCAAACACACACATACACAAGTAAGTGTAATACACACAGCGCCAGTATTTTGGTAAATTCATAATCAAGACCATTATCAAGCTATTTTATGGGATTTCTCCTGAAGCAAAGACACCTATGCTCAAAGTCGTAGGTTCACATTCAAATGCAATCTCAGAACCACACAAACACATTGCAATCTCACACACTTCACTGTTATCTGTAAACACAACACAACAACTTTGGCATACAAAATCATCCCAATCAAGACAGGAATGCGCCCTTGTCTCCACATCTCCCCTGTAGGAAGTGAACCACTACAGACACCACGTTGTACTCCCTCATTCCTGATTATGAAGTGGGGAGTGGAGGGGAACATAATTGCATGCTTAAACGCCTGAGAAATGGTCGTCCAATTCTGCTGAGTCGGTGCTTTGTGTGCCCTCATTGTTGGTACGTGCAGTCATGCAGCTCTTGTCCCTGTCGGTGTTCATGTTTGGTTAGGGGTGGTTCAGAAGAGTGGAATTGGGGGAAAACGCTGTCTGGCGGCCAGATATTTTATTCCAAGACCTAGCACTTTGTGCCCGTCCGCCATGCACGGCAGGAGGAGGTTGGCTGGGACCAGAATGGAGTAAAATCACAAGCTGTTCCTTCTTCCAGTGAAATTTTCACACACACTCGTTGTCAGACATTTTAATGCGCTGTTTAAAGTCCCCGTGGAGAACACACAACTACAAGGATGCGCCTGTCCTCCAGACACATGCAAACGCGTGCACGGGAATGGTCAACGGTACTTAATGCGGCCAAAGCAGACGAACAAAAGGCTCCTCTACGGGGCTGCAGTGTAATGAGGGTCCGTTTGACTGTAAATATGTTGCTCAACAGAGTTTTCCATTCCACTGAAGGACAAAAGGAACAAGCCATCAAATTCGGGTCATCGGAGGCTTCTACTTTGGCCCCGAAATGATCGTCAGGGGCAGGATTCCCCAAGCACAGGTGGTATAGTAACAAGTGGCCGAAAAGAAGATCAAGCTAGTGGCTTCTCTCTGAGCCCCCATTTCATTGCTCGTACTTCCGAGCTCTGCGACATGCAGAGGGGAATGCTCGGAGGTTTTCATCTAATTAGACCTCTTGTGTAACTGAATACCTTTAGAAACAGAGACAGGAAAGAGTCTATAACAGCAAGAGGTGTGGGGTCAAAAAATTACTTGATTCTGTTCGAAGATGTTTGGAAGAGATTCAAATTTTAGAAGAAATTAATTAAAAATAATTACAGTGCTTCTATTGTGTCCGGCTTTGCTGTAGGAACACAAGTTTCCATTGAACCCAATTTACAGATCATAACATTTCATCAAATGCAACTGTTTTTAATTTAACAATATCCCAACTGCTGTAGTCGAGTGAGGTGGCAAGCGATGACGGGTGGGAAAAGTAGCCGAAACATCATGACCAATCTCATTCAGCCCTTTTTATTAAAAGCCATGCGGGATATGATGATCTTAGACATGCAACGTCAAATTAATCCAAGTGTTTTTGGTTTATTTAAGTGGTGACACACTAACACCCTGAATTAATTATTGAATTGGATAGCAAAGCAAGGGATTGAAGACAAATGGGAAAAAAGGAAAGAAAAGAAAAGCATGAGTTATCAACCTAATTTTCCATCTCTGCAATCAATGCGAATGAGGCTGAAACTGTCAGTTTTGGCATGGTGGTAATTGCTTTTGGCCCGTAGCGGACCTTCTGACTCATGAGAGAGATTTGGCGGAACACAGATGGAGTATTTCCCAAGCTCCTGAGGGCTGTACAAGTCCTCCACTCAGGCCTTCCTCTTCAAACACTGATTAGGACCAACAACAGACGTTTGACAAACGCTATGTTTTATTCAATTCAAACTTTGACTGCCAAATTTAATGAAATAAAAATGAAAACCATTGTTAGCAGTAGGAAACAGCCTCTACCAGATAAATAAGTTTACTAAAACTGCCCTTTTGTAAAGATGATAAATAAAATGTGGGGAAATTTACCTTATTTAGCATCTTCAAATACCACAAAGCGTCAGAAAGGTGCTTAACATCAAATAGTTGTATTTTACTTGAGATTTTCTTCTATTTCATGTATCTTTACACTCCTAATACACGCCATTTCAGAAGAAATACTCTTAGCATACAAACACTGTAGCATGATGAATTAAAATATGATTACGGACAAATGCTAACAATATTCTGCATTACGAGTAATTTTAATTTGATACTTTTAGTACTTTTAGCTGACTATACATCTGCTCTACTTTCACTTGAAGAAACGTTTTAATTCACATTTACTTTCACACTGTGGAGTTACTACTTTGGTGCATCTTCCACACAAAAATGTTTTTTTCTTTTTCAAGGAACAAAGATTTAACATTCAAAACGTGAATCTGGTAATCGGAACCTTAACGTGCATGTGAAACTGGAAAATAAATATACATACATGTATATGTATGGAACAGGACATCAAATAACTCTTCATTTTGGAAAATAAACCCACTCAACATATTCAACTACTCTTCTGTGAGAACTTCTTATCTGCAGCCAATGATCTATTTATCCCAACGCTATCTGCTTGAGCGGTAATGTATTATTGTAAATGAGGCCAGAAAAAGGCCCTTGTGGTTCATTGAGAGTGTGTGAGTGTGTGTGAGATCCAATGCAGTATGTAAACCATTTGACATCAGTGTTTGGGCTCTCTTTATGAGAACATCTGCGGCAGCTGCCCTATAAATTCTCAGTGTTGAGAAAACAGGAACAAAAAATTACATTTTTGTATGGCAGTGTACCATGGCGAGAAGCAGACCCGGTTGTGCCTCATCTGCAGGGCCACAGCCAACGTTTAGGGAAAGTCAAATCGGGGATGGAGAACTGAGACGTGTTACTGTGTGTTTACACTGACTATTCTACACAGCAACAGACAACCTTGCAGTTCCTGATGGCCATCATGTTCAACCCAAAGGACAGATAAACACATATTGCTTTTGAATTTATTCCGACCATAAAATCGTGGGTCTTCCACACTGAATCACTTCCTTTCTTTCACTTTCTGGCACTTATGGCACTTTCTGCCCTATTCTCTTGACTGTTGAGCAATATTGGTTGACAGGAAGATGCTGTTGTGGTAAGCCTTTATGATTGTGATTATGATTGTCCGTGCTCTTACTCCATAGTTCAACTCCAACCTTACCTCTGGGTAAAAATGCAGTCACCAAGTTTTTAAATGCTAAAATCCTTGATGATTCAATACTTACAGTGAGCTAATGCAAAATACTGTTCTCACAAACCTGGTCAATTCAATTATTGTTACAAAACTATGCTTATAGCCATTCTGTAATGCATCAGTAAGCCATTATATAAGACTATGTTGATTAAATATAAATATTATAAATAATAAAACCCAAGGTTAAAAGACAAATGCAAAATACAAACATGTTAATATCATTATTGTACCAGACAAATGCACACAGGACAACAACATTTTACATCTTGCATGTAGGTGCATATTATACTTAATTGCAACATACACATTTCAAGTAGCTACTGGAGCAGCAGTATATCCAAATTTAATTTAATTTTTTATTTTCGTATATATAGGACTAAATTAACTAACTAAACTAACTAACTAAAAACTGAATTGGCTACTCTTGAATTGACTACAACTGTGGTTTTTAGTGAATAAACTTCTATCCAGCACTTTCACCACAATATGAAACGTTATAGCTTTTTAACAGAAATAATAATAATAATTATTAAGAATACAAATGACACGGATATTAACGATTTAAATCAAATATATTTCCTTATTAGAGTAAATTATAAATGAAATCGAGGAAATGCGTCGAAAGTGCGTTACTCGATGTTAAAAAAGATAAACATTCAGCAGGCAGCAGTGGATCTGCAGCTGTTCCTGCTCTGTCTGTCTCCCTTTTATACACAGATTATGGTCTGCCTCTCCAACGCGAACAATAAAGCAACACAATCGGTGTTTCGTTCTTTTTTTGTCGCCGTCCTTTTCTTTGCGGAATAAGTTAGCTAAATTCTGCTACTCCATCTAACGTTAGCTAGCATGCTAACGTAACATTGACTTTTCCTCCCAACGACGAAGAAGAGGAAGGACACATAATGTGACACATTCCCGATGGCTTCATCTTATGCAGTTGAAAAAGGTTTGAAATTCATGTTATAAACCGTTGCTGCATTTCAGCTGGACACTGGTTTATACAACTCTAAAGCTTGCTAATAATTAGCCATATTTACAACAGGGATAACAACAGTCTTAGACTGATTCGATCAATAGGACAAACCAGTGTTTTGATGGGATAAACTAAAATGCTATACTATTGTAATGTTAGATGATATAATGGTGGGAAAATACATCCCCAATTGCTTCATTCGAATATGCTATTTCATATGACATTTCTTTTCATCTCTCCTGTTCATTATAACAAAATCACTTCAAATCTCAGTTGTCCCCTGACGACATCCCAGGTATATCCAAACTATCGGTTCCTTTGGTAAAGTATATGGTATAAGATATGTCTCCTCAGCAGTTAACTATCTATGCCTTTTTTACTTTATAGCAACATGGTGTGAAGGTGACACATGTCTCGCTCCTGACCCAAAAGACGGCTCACTCCGGAAATCTACCATTAAAAGACTCACCTCCACCTCTCATGAGAATGATACCACAGCATGGGTGGTATTCACTGAGCTGGATAAAGATGCCAAAGAAGAAGAAGAAGAAGAAGAGGAGAAAGCTGTACCGGTCTCAAAACTCATGAGACCAAGCATGAATGACTTCAGCCAGGAGAAACCTTGGTTTCCCAGCAGCGTCATAGACACCAGGCTATGTGTCCCCTTCGAGTTAAGGGACGTTGACGGGGACAGAGTCCCCTACACCATCAACAGATACCTGAGGGATTACCAGAGAGAAGGTATCAGGTTCATTTACAACAATTACATCAGTTCCCGAGGTTGTATCCTGGGGGATGACATGGGCCTGGGAAAAACTGTACAGGTACAAAGTACATTAGCCGCACATACATTTTCCAAATCGTTTTAACGTCCTCGTCATTTTTCTCACATGCCCATTTCCCCACCCCTATGATCTTTTCTCAGGTCATTGGATTCCTTGCTGCTGTATTGCACAAAACGGGCACATGGGAGGACATCAAGAACAACAGACCACAGTTTCTGCAGAGTCAGATACCCTCCAAGCAAAGTAAACCCAGCAAAGTGAGTATCGAAATATGCGAGTTACAAACAGGCATTTCATGTGTTATCCAAAATTAGTATTGTTTATTAAGTTGTTCTTTTTAAACTAGGCACGTCCAATCAGCTAGCAGCAGTATTTATTTTTCATCCTCAAAATTTTGGTATATCCACGATCCGGTCTAGGTGTTCCTCATTGTGGCCCCTCTGTCAGTGCTTTATAACTGGAAGGATGAGCTGGACACATGGGGTCACTTCCAGTGTGTGGTGGTGCACGGGCTGAAGAAAGAAGAGGAGCTGGCTCGCATCCCAAATGGGCGCATCGAGATCGCTCTCACCACCTACGAAACTCTGCGCCTGTGTCTGGATCAGTTTAATAGGTAGGAACCATGCTCAACACACATTCAACATACACAATGACATGTTTCCTGTATACAATGTATTCCTTAAATATGTGATACATTTTTTTTCTCAATTTTTTTATACACCATTGCCTTTTCTTTTGCAGCATAGACTGGTCTGTTGTGGTGGTGGATGAGGCCCACAAGATTAAAAATCCAAACTCTCAGATCACTCAGGCAATGAAGGATCTGAAGTGTAAGGTAAGACGGTTTTTAATTGCGTTGTTTAACTCGACTTTGTGTGCTAAAGCGGTGGATTGAATTGATTGAATTGTATCCCAGTCAAGATGAGCTGCTAAAACCTTTTGATTCTAGCTTTGCACTCATGTTTTCATTAGATCAGAGTTGGTCTGACTGGCACCGTCTTACAGAACAACCTTGAAGAGCTGTGGTGTGTCATGGACTGGTAGGTAGAGAGACGTTTATATTACAACGTATTTGTCATTTGCATACTTAAAAGAACACGTCAGTCATTTTGTTCCCTTTTGAAGAAGGGATGTGATTTCTGAAAACAGTTTTTAGCATTAATGTACTCTGTATTCTATTTAGGGCCGTACCTGGTTGTCTGGACAGCTTAGGCCATTTCAAGAACAAGTACTCTGATCCAATTGAAAAAGGGCAGAGGCACAGCGCAACCAAACGTACCCTAGCTACTGGGAGGAAGGCTGTCAGAGCCCTGGTGAAGATGATTTCCCACTTGTTCCTCAGAAGGACAAAAGCTCTCATCAGAGAACAACTGCCCAAGAAGTATGACCGGGTAAATTTGTTGAAGTTCAACTATACTTCAACCCATCATCATGACATGCAGATCAACATGCAGATCTTTCTATGATGTTGGAAAGCCACATTCAAAGATCTCTGTGTTTTCTCCTAGGTGGTGTATTGCTCTCTGACGGATTTTCAGCAGACTGTGTATCAGACCGTGCTGGACACGGAAGATGTGACGTTGATGCTGAGGTCTTCAGAGAAATGTGACTGTCAAAGTGGACGTAGCCGCATAAGCTGCTGCTATAAAGTCAGTGCAACACTTTCACCGCTGTGTGCCTTTGCATGCTGTGAATTGTTACCGGCTTCAATTTGCAAGGATTGAATTGTTTTTTTTAATGTATCTGACATGAGCGAGCGAATAATATTTTTGTGGGGTCAGATTGAAATTTAAAATGCAGCGTCATGTGGGCGAAAGAATGAAAGATTAAACGCACTAATACGATTTCTTTCCTTGCAGACAAACACAGAAGGTGTGAAAATGAAGGGGTTGTACTTCAGTTACTTGGCCATATTGAGGAAGGTTGCAAACCATGTCGCTCTGCTGCAGTCCACTGCAGGCGTCAGCAAGAAACAGGTAGCCCTTTAACTGATTTACTATCCGGGTTCATTCGAAAGAGCTGTCATGGACAGTTTTTCCTGACTGAGGTCAGAACTCCTATGACTGGATTGTGTCCCCCAGGAGAAATATGTTGGTGCCATCTGTGCAAACGTATTCCAGAAGATTCCAGACTTTGTGCAGAGATGCAAAGACAAAGCGTTCGAAGCCCTGTCGGACCCGATGTACAGCGGAAAGATGAAGGTTTGGATTGTTGGAAGAGAGGCTCTGTCACCTCATCATTGGCTGTTTCACTGGGGTTTGACAAATCTGTTTTCTTCTCAGGTTTTGCAGAAGCTGCTGAAATATTACCTGCAAAGGCGAGACAAAGTGCTTCTTTTTTCACTCTCAACCAAGGTGAGGGCTGGGTTTGTATGGGCAGCTGGCGTTTGCAAGCGTGGTTGTGGAGATGTACTGTATTTTGTGTGAGACTAGTTAAATCGTGCAGCAATGGAAGAGTTGCTCTTCTCTTTGTCCAAAACTGCCATTCAGAGCAGCTAACAAGTTTGTAATGGAATTAACCAGCTGACCTGGCTACGAGTTGCTGATTGGCTGTTGGGGGAGGCCACTGGCGACTTGGGTCGCAGACGAAGCCCGTCAGCCAGCTTGAGTCAACCTGAGCTACACTTCACAGCTTTGCAACCTTTTCCTGCAACGGTCTTAAGCGATTTCCAAGTCTTTGGTCTGAACTGGGTTACCTGTCAACAGAAATAAAGTAGTGCCAGGAGGGCATAGTTTTCTCCCTTAACCTTTGAGTCCATAAGTCAGGGCAGTCTGAGTTTTACAGATAATTACACTCTGCAGAGTCTGATGGTTACTGTCGCCTGAGACAGTAGGACAACATTCGTGGCCTCTTGAGGTCATATTTTCTATTTTGTTTTGCTTTTTTGGTAATCAGAGAGTCCGTTAAATGTTGATTGTGAAAGACCCGTGCAGTTGATCTATAAATGCCTATGCCTGGGGATATTCTGTTTATTTTGACTCTGGTGTTTGGAAACCCTTGGCGATGAGTGAATTCACATGATGCATGCAGAGCTGTCAGTATTTTGCATGGTTGATTAGTGTGCTTTGAACCTTCTTTCTGTATTGTTCTCTGTGATTTGAACCTGTCAGCTGTTGGATGTGCTGGAGAGCTACTGCATGGCAGAGGGGCTGGACTACAGCCGGTTGGACGGAGCCACCAAAGCCAAAGAGAGAGTGCAGATTGTCAAAGCGTTTAACAGCTCCTCTCACGTCAACCTCTGCCTGGTTTCCACCATGTTAGTCCAACAATAACAATCATTGGAGCAGTATTTTCTAAGTTTTCTATATTTTCAATACCAATAGTGGTGCTTATTTCATAGAACCGGCAGATAACTGGCTCTTTGTTCCATCAGGGCGGGTGGTCTTGGCCTTAATTTCGTGGGTGCCAATGTGGTTGTGCTCTTTGACCCCACATGGAACCCAGCCAATGACCTCCAAGCTATTGACAGGTAAGCTGTGGGCCACATCTCTACTTCACAGAGTATATTCTTCTGTTGCTGCTTCTCAGAGTAGCGCCCAGTAAAATGCACCTGGTCATATTCTCTGCTGGCCGATATCACATGCTACTGTTATTAATATGCACGATGCCGTTGTGTTGATGTGTTTGTGTCTCTCTTCAGGGCGTATCGTATTGGTCAGTGCAGGGACGTGACTGTTCTTCGGCTGATCTCATTGGGGACTGTGGAGGAGGTTATCTACCTCAGACAAGTTTACAAACAGGTACCAGATGAGATGATAATGGCTACTATTGCTCCTGGAAATGAGCTCAGTGCTCTCTATAAGTAATGCAATTTTCCTGTGCCGCCTTTCCCATCCGTCAGCAATTGCAATGCTCAGTTGTGGGCAGGGAGAGTTCGCGAAGGTACTTTGAGGCGGTGCAGGGTCATGGCGCCCACAAGGGGGAGCTCTTTGGGATCAAAAACCTCTTCCGGCTGCAGACCGAAGGGACGTGCCTCACCCGCAAGATACTAGAGGTTGGATGGCTTGCACGACTTTTACAGTTTGTTTGTTCAATCGGGGATGTGTTCTACTGTCTCAACCCACCTCGTCCCGGCTGATTCTTTTCACCAGCCACGATGCAAGGTCTCTCAAAACAGTCCACAAAGAATCTTTGGCGTTAACTCATATCTGGTCATAATGCACTCTTGATACTTAGTATTTTTGTTCTGATAGAGGAATTAGAGAGGCATTCTTTTTACTGTTTGTTTTATTTGTAAAATTGAAAACTAAAGGATGAATTGGTGCAATGATTTTTTTTTCCTCTATAAACGTGTGTCTCGCTTTCAGCGCGAAGGACAAGTGGAGGCCGGTGTGATGACCAGCAGCACACACTCGGGCGAGGAGAAGGAGGAGGAGGAGGAGACGACGAAGGAAGTTAGCGTGAGTAGCTCTGCTGTTTTTAGAGACCCAGAACATTAGGGCACTCATCTTCCCATCGCTCACTCCGTCTTCTCCCCCCGGGTGACCCACACACTCTCATGTGAAAGAGTAGATAACACAAAGACGGGACCTTCCTCTCTGTCACTCAACCAACTCACGCGATGTGATTTAAACGTTTTCTTTGCTTGAGCGTGTTGCTTTATTGCTTCCTCCTTTTCTTTATCTGGTAATGTTATATGTTATTCAAAAATGCCCCAACTATGATGACATTATGTCACTTACAGGGAGGAATTGAGGATCTGGCCCAAATCTTTCCCGTTGGTATCACATACTCGCCCTGCTTCAGGCTTTAAAGGTGGCTGTAAAAAGTTTGTAGTTTCCTTACAGCAGTTGTGGTTAGTTTGAGGCCGAGGCCGTTACAATTGATTCGCACGGGGCTTTTTATTAGAGTGGGAAAACGGTTGGAATATCTTAAGCAAATTGGAGCTCGCTAGCCTGTCTCACAGTATCATCTTTAGACTTAAAAGCTTCTATGAAGTATTAGACATGGTGACAGTGAGTGTTTGCAGAACATGAGTTTCTTTTAGCCTTTTTAAACTTGTAACAAATTGTATCCAACCAAACTGGCTACATTGAAGCAGACTATTGCTCCTATTTTTCGTTCAATACGAAAAATACAAACTTTAATATTTAATACTGTTCCAAAAAAACCAGTGCAAAAGATTTGTTGGATTTGGTATAATTGATGCCTAAAAGTTCTATATTTTTGGGGATTTTAGCACAACTAAGGGATGTGGTTCTAGCCTTGTGCTTCTCTCTTGGATGCTGTGTGAAACAGCTGGGTGCAATTACCGATCTGTCCTAATGGAGGAAGCAGACCACACTGAAGACTATCTTCTGCTTTTCAGCTATTTATTTACACAGTGATACCCGCTTATCATCCCGTTCCCAGCGAGGTCCTTTTTACAGGGCTGCTGCTCCACTGAGGCCTTTCAGATTCTTTCAAAAATACAGAATCCACTGGGGTGCCTTAACACGCACAGAGAAAGCCTTGAGGCGTGTAAGCACCAACATACACACCAGCACAGCCAAAATGGGGAAGAGTCATCCAGTTGGCACATTTCTGTGAAATAAGAATCACAGTTGGTGGCCGTTCCCATAAAGGCCCAATCTTTATAACTCCAGGAAATGTTATGACCCCTATGTTTTATTCTTGCTACTCCATGATGGGCGGGACATGTCACGTTGATTTCTATTATGATTTATTGTTGTGAACATCTGTTTTGTATCACAGTCGTCGCTGGTCCACTGAAAGATGGCACAAACAAGGGAATCTTTAACCCACATGTGGTATTGTGTAGCAAAATCATTTTCATACAGTTAATTAAAATGAACTCCGATAAATTCCTTGTTCTCACACAATTCACGTATTGTTCCGCTTTCTATGCCAATCTGTCGCTACTTTTCTCTAGCTGCTTGTTTTGCTCTTTTATTTAAGGGCCCTGAAGACTCAATGTCCACAGACGGCCCCGTAGCCAACAATGAGCAAGCAAAGGAGAAGAGAGGTGTGTCGAAGGGCCCCACGGGGGTGTTGGACTTCAGCAGTGGAAGTGAAGAGGATGAGGATGAGCAGGGTCTTAAGAGGAAGGCAACGAGCCCCAGTGTAATCAATGGCAACAGGGCTGGGAACTCTGCCGCTGGTCCTGGTCGAATGAGTCTCCTGCAGCACGGTTTCTCCAGGCTTCTCCAAAGGGTCAAAGGAAAACCCGAGTTAGCAGAAGGGGACAGTAGTCCGGATGTTGATGAAAGCCCCTCCGAGGAAGATTCTGAGGATCCAAAGATGCAGAGTACCTCGTCTGGCATTTGTCAGGACTCCAAATCCAGAAATGGTGCAATCTCTCCTCATAAAGTGGAATTGAAAAGGGGGGAGATCTCTAGTGGTTCAGACAGAGAAGACGGGGAGAATGGAGATAAGGGGAGACAAGAGAGGTTTCCTCTGTTGAAACAAAGTGATGATGCTGAAAGAAAGGGGCAGGGCCCGAAAGGATGGACAAATAAGAAAACAAGAGTGCACGAGGAAAGTGATACAAATTCCCCATCGGATGAAAAGAAACCTAAAAAGCTCAAAACTCGCGTTCCAAAAGTGCGCCGTTTTGACGGTCACTCGGATGAATCTGAGGACTTGGACGTAGAGGCAAAGACGTGGCCCAAGAGGGATGCTTTAAATTCAAATGGTACAGTAGGTTACCGTGGAAGAGAGGAACTGGAGTGCAACAGGAAGAGGAAAACTGCTAACGTAAGGGACGAGGCCAGACCCAAATTCACAGAAGACATAGAGACATACTCGTCTTCAGAAGATGAGCACACACCCGTTAAGAAAGGGAGATCCACAAGAGGTCGCCTCACATCTCCACAGACGGAACGATCCAGATTTGAGTCGACAAAAGATGAGCGAAGAGCATTCACACATCTAAGAAGCCAGGTGTCCCCGGTGTCCAAAGGAAAGAATGGAACTATTGACACTGTGCTAGGCGAGAGATCAATTTATGGATAACATTTATTATTATTTACTCCTACACTTTAGAATGGATTTGATCATTGATGATGTCCATTTCTGTTTTACAGGGGGGGTACACGAGGTGGCGTACACTCACTCCAACCAGCGCGTGGTGGGCGGGAGCAAAGCGGAGGAGAGGATCAGCAGGGCTGCTGTACGAGACGTGTTTGAGCGCAAGATGTACTCTCAGCTCCCGGCCAATCGCCTTCTTGGCACCCAAGAGGTACATAATGTCAAGACGTTCTGTCAGTCTGGTTCAGTGATTCTTCAATTATATGATATTGCATCCTACCATCTCAAATTCGATTTGGTGAATTCAATTACATCTGAAAAGCTCAACAGGAATGGTTTTTTTTTTTAGAAAAAATGGTAGGATTACTTTGTACTCCACAGACTTTGCATTAAACTGCCGTTTAGGCTTCCTTCTCTAAGAAAAGCATGTCTGGCAATGGCATATTGGCACGCAGAATAAGACTAGACCAGTACTGTGTCCGACACACACGCTCACTGTGACGGGAGGGGATTTGAACACATACGGCATGGGCGCAGGTTCATTTTGATCTGGGGTGTGACCATCCGTGTCCCCATGAGCCTGCACATCTCACTGTGCTGATGGGTGGGGAGCAATCCTCTGCCAGGATGAACATTTCTCGTTTGATTGCACCAGAGCCCGTCCCTGAGCCCACCACACAGTCAGCCGGGCTCCCTTCCTGTCAGACCGCTGAAGCCCAGTGTGGACCATCCAGTCACCTTCATCAGCAAGAGTGTGCACCACACCAGACACACCACCTTCATCATCGGAGAGACTCCCAAGGCCATACACAGGTACTGAATGAGTGTCAGAGGGGGGGGGGGGGTGAGGGGGGAGGGGGGAGCTGAGAGGGTAAAAAAAAATGCCATGGGTGAACTGAGGGAAATGTAAATTAAGACAAGGGGTGACTGAAAGGAATTCAGGCAAGTGGTTAAACGGAGGAAAGAGGCTGTAAAGAATAAGGTCGGAAGGCAGGAATTCTTCTCGGTGAAGCCAGTTTGACTTAATATTTATGATAAGATATGATCCCATTGACGGTGAAACCATTGTCCAGTGAACTATTTTGGCTACATATAACATGCTATTACGAGTGCAGTAATACTGCCCTGACGACTCTGAGAGACTCATTTGATGTTTGGAAGGCTTTGAAAATGGTTGAACGGAGTCATAATAGTATTTTTTCCGTTTAATTGCAGATCACCTCAGGTGAGGAAAGTCCCCGCTGTTGAGAAACAAAGTAAACAACTTTTGATTTCAGCAGGTGACAAACAAGCTGAGGTGCAGGTATGGGAACATTGCAATCAACACACCTACTTAAAAGTCCCAGTGTTTTTTTTTCCTTTTTGAAAACGTTTTATACTTTTCTTTTGGTTATAAGGGATTTTCTTTTTTCTTTTAAACAGGAAAATAAATGTAGTATTTCCCCAGAGAGTGTTTAGTCTGACATCATCAACAACAGGCATCCCATTGGAATGATCATTCCATCTCTTTACTGTCCAAAGTGTTTGACAGCTTTAAAATATCAATCAGAAATAATCAGACCTGTCATCTGTTGAAATTGAATCTGTGTATGCGTGTGTGGCCCTGTGTGTGTGTGTGTGTGTGTGTGTGTGTGTGTGTGTGTGTGTGTGTGTGTGTGTGTGTGTGTGTGTGTGTGTGTGTGTGTGTGTGTGTGTGTGTGTGTGTGTGTGTGTGTGTGTGTGTGTGTGTGTGTGTGTGTGTCTAACCAGGGACCACCTCTGAGCTTTCCCTCCTACCCACCTATTTCCCAGCACCATGCCAAAGATTACCCAGTAATGGTCAGGCCCAACAGTGCAAGAGTTTTTCCCCTCCACAACCACAGCCCTCCCGAGACGATCCAAAAATGATCGCCCGAGGTCTTTCCAAACCCACACCGCTGTACACACACACACGTCCTAACATGCATTTACGCACACGTGCAGACACACGTGTCCTGCTGCCCCCCCACCCCACCCTTGTATCTCCCCCCCCAGAGGCTCACCAGGGAGTGAAAAACACACAGTAGTTATATTATATCCCCTCAATTATGATTTAAATCCACATCATTTTGTGTTTTACTGCTGTTTCTTTCATTTATTGTTTTTTCCAGAGAAAGCCACAACTGATAATGGCCATCACCACCACATGCTGTATCACCAGGGACCAGTGACAGTATTTCTGTCCCCAAGTTTGGTCAGACAAGGGTTTTAATGACCGCCTCGGAGCTGAGGAAAAACATCTCACACATGGCTCTCTGAATATGAGCCAGAAGTCTGGGGAGAACTGTCCATCTTAGGCCATGCCTGACTGACCTGCAAAATGGCTGATTAACAATACAGGCCTTGTGCAATTCTTACTCTATGCTCACATGTGCCAGATTTTTAGACCTTGGACTAACTGTGCGTGTTTAACACGCTGTTAAATTCACGGGATATTAGCATGTGATATTAATTGCAAAAAAAGACTACTTGTTTTGTGCATGGATGGTTTCTCACACTCACTTCCGTCTTTGCGTCCTCGTTGTGCTTGTGTGTGCTGCAGGCAGCAGCTGGAAGAAATGGCAGAGAAATTCAACTTCCCCTCAGTCCATCAGTTTGCAGGGGAAGTTCTGAGAGGAAGCTCAACCCAGAGGCTGTCTTGGCTGCGAGAGTATTACACTTCACTGAACCTCCCCGACCTGGCCAGCACCGTCTCCAACAACTTCCCACAACCCGATTCAGCACAGAGCCCCTCTTCAGCTCTTACCTCCTCAACATCCTTGAAAGCCACCTCAAAATCCCACACGCAGAACCGAACCCCGCAAACGGATGTTCCAAGAGCCGAGAGAAGGCCTAAACACACGGACAAGAACCCTGAACCTAAAACTCCGGCTGAAGCCTCGCACGGTGTCTCTGTGCCACAGAAAAAGTCTCAACACCCACATCATGATGTTCCCCAATCCAAGACAAAGCAGATACACCCACACAATGATGTGGAATCAACCAAGAAAAAGCCAAATTTCCCTGAAAGGAATGTGCTAGAACCATTTAGTGATGTTCCGAGGCTTGAGGCAGAGGAGCAGGAGGAGACTGCCTGCAGTGCCAGAGGACATAAGAGGACAAAGAGGGGTAGTGTTTCTAGTTCTGGTGCCCTTGGAGCTGGTGGTGGTCTTGGCTTGGATGAGGCCAGCACCAGTGGTCTGGGGTCTGTGGAGGTCACGGCGTTCCAGAAGTGCACAGACAAGCGTATCCCTTCTTCTCCGGACCTCAGCCATGGCGGGTCCACCACGTCATCCAAACCCACCGCACGGGGGGGGGAGAAAGAGCAGAACGCACCTCGTCGTTCCCTCCTCACAGACCTGATAGGAGACACCTCCATCCTCGACGATCTGTTGAAACCCAAACACCGGGGTGCTCCAAAAGCACCCGCCGCCCTCTCCTCCGTGCCAGCGAGCACGCGTCTCACTACGCCGTCTCCGTCCGCAGACTCTCCAAACAAAGCACCCGGACTCCACGTGGTACCAAAGGGCAGTCGCAAAGACTTCTGGGACATCTTGAATGAGGGTAACGAGGAGAGCATCAACCGGTTAACGGACCCGGCGGAGGTGCAGAGGGTTTGTGTCAACACTAACTTTGCAGCTCGAGGTGGGTCTGGGAAACGTGAGAGCAAGAGTCTCTGGAAGACCAATGAGAAGTTCCTGTGGAAGAAATGATGCAACAATTAATAGTGTCAAGGTTTTCACTTCTGTACTTTTTACTTTTTCAGCTCTGAAGGGATATTTAAAGCAGTTTTTTTTCTGCTTTGGATTTTTAGATTTTATTCTTTTTAAATGTCTTTCTTTGCTGTCTATTCTTATTTGCCATAATAATTTAAAATCATCAGAGGCACTGTTACTCAAATAAAACAAAACTTTGTAATTGCCTAATTGTTCTGCTTCAAAACTTGCCGTCTTAACGTACACAACCTCTGGAAGGGAACTATATCATGTGAACACAGAGGCATTTGCTCAAAAGGTACAAAAGGTAGGAAATTTAAGCCAAGAAGAACAAATCTCAATGACCAAATAAGTCCTTTGTGGCTGCAACTAACAAGTCAATTAATTCATTGTTGTATTGCAAAAAAGTCAGAAAAAAAATGAAAAGGACAAATTGGAAAAGTCTCACATGGTGAAAGGTGGAACTATTGTATGATCATTTTTTCTTCCTCCAAAGATCCGGAGTGGGACTTCCCACCATGAGTGATCTGTGACAACGTCTCAAGTCACGTCTTGATGATGGGATATGATTTCATACCCCGGAGGAGAAATACCACCAAGGGGACAGCGTGGTTTTTCCACTTCTCCCATTAGTGTCTCCTCTCTTTTTGTCAAGGGCAGGGTGCGAAGTCTGTTTATACTTGGTGCCACTACAGCCTGGGTGTCTGTGAGTCTGTTCTGAACTTGACAGTCGGACGGAGCGGCCCCCCGGCGACGTGGGTTTATTTGCAGAAGTCGGACTGTGACACTGTGTTTGAATTGATTTGTAAAAAGCTGTGAATGGGGGCGTCGACCCGTGCTGACCCGGACCTCCGGTCCTCTTTGGCTCAGGTTTCCACACGTTCACTCTGCAATGTGTTAATAAGGTAAGCCATCTGTCGCTGATTGAGAAACTAGTGCATAAAACATTAAAGCAATACATAAAATACGTTAGAGTGATGGGAAAAAAATACATTTTTGAGTGTCATTTTTGTTTAAATGAATCACAAGTTTTAATTAAACTCTACAGTGGGCTGTGTGCATATCGGACCTTCAGATTTGATCGACGGCAACCAAACAACGCTGTCATCAACTTCTCGTGTAACTGTATCCAAAGCCTGGTTGGTGCCCTGACGTATGACACAGGAACCTTTTAACTATGGCCCAGAGCCCAGAATAAGTACAGAAATCTCTCGTGTGAGATAACGCAAACTCTGGGCTGAGCTTCCTGTGTTCACACAGGACCCCGTCACTCAAAGTAAGGAGCTGATTTGAGAAGATGAGTTTTCGGGGGCCTTTGAGACGCCAACCGCAACCCTCAGGGAGGAAACGTATTCGGGACTATTGGCGCAATTCCATCAAAGGGAAGTGTTTCATTTTCACTCCTATTTCCAAGCTTCCATTTCTGAACTGATGACATCATCTAGGCTGATGGATGAGAAACAGTAAAGTCGTCTGTAAAGTCGTGGACCCTAAAGAGCCAAAAATAATATGTGAGTTGTTACATTATCAGCAATGACCCTTTCTTATTATTTTATTATCATTTTACCCCAGTTGAGTCAGATCAAATGCAAAAAAACGCAAAGACTCTGACTCTCCAAACTAGTTCAGCCATAATTGGATTTCTCTTGACAATGTTACCAGACGTGGGCTTCCTAGCATTACTTTAGGAATGTGTGGCACACTAATAAAAAGAAAACACTTCCTAGGACGCTGTGGCGAGGACACAGAACAACTGTAATAATAATGTAACCATAAAACATTAAAGCTATACATAAAATAGTCATAGTGGCGGAAATACATAAGAGAAGAGGAAGAAACGTTAATCCAAGCCCTACGTAAGAACTTTTAGGTGACTCAGCAAGCAAACAACTACTTCGGGGGGGTCCAAACTCCTCCTGTTGTTACGGTAACAGGCAAGGGAGGTCTTTAGATGTTTTAAAAAAAAAATGAAGAACCCCCCCCCCCCCCCCTTCATTAGGAAATTACACACCATTTGCCCCTCATTCCAATCCAGTTACCCGGGGAACAGTTAGCTATAATTTGGTTAATTCACTGGCTCCTGGGCCCTTCCGTTCCCCATTGTGCTCATCCATAAAAGAGATATAACACAGATGCACACACACACACACGTGCACGCACGCACACACAAAGTTTTGAATGAAGTGAGAGCCCACGAGTAATAGAAAGGCCATTCCTCATTTTGTTTCCTTCACCTCTCTCGGCCGGAAATGGACCACGTGTGTGTGTGTGTGTGTGTGTGTGTGTGTATCGGTGGGAAAGGTTGATCCTGCTCATCCCAAACACCCGTGCAGAGCTGCAGGAGTAAGTAAGTACGCGGTGGAACTACAGGCCGAGCTGCGCAATGGTTGACCGTAGTGTCCTAAGTCGAATCTGTGCACAAAAAGACACTTTGTCCTCCCCGAACCTGTCCTGTGTTGAAGGAGGAAGGGACGGGGGCGGGCCGACTCTTTTGCTCCTTTCAGGAACAAAAAGGAATGGAAAATAGTGCGTTTCCCCACGGGGTAAACATTGAGAGAGACATAAACGTACGGAAGAGAAGGCTTCTCAGGGTCTCTGTTGCACTGCCAAAGGCCCGTGCGTCACTTGATCCATTGTTTAGTGTAGAGAGGTCTCGGTAAGCAAGCGCCTGCCTCCCCGCTCCAGCTGCAGCTTCTCCACTGTTTATCTTTGCAGGGCCCTTCGCCTTCAAGTGAGGCTGTACAAGCACAGCCCAGCCATATGTGAGCACTGGGCAGTCAGGGAAGTCACGGGCCTTTTTTCTTTTCCCTTTTTGATCCATCTCTTTCTCTCTCTGAAATGAGTCCTTTTCTTTTTCTTTTTTTTGGTACCCTTTCTCTACCCTGGCTTCCCGTGCCTTTCATCCTCTGCGTCCCTCTTCCTTCGGTGCTGCTCGCTCTCCGTCGGCGGCGGGGCAGCCCGTCCCTGACAGTCTGCTCTCATGGAGGAGACGAAGGGTCGGAATTATCATCTCGGGTTTCACGTCCTGGATGGGGAGAGGAGTGGTGGGTATTATTTCTCCCGTGATGAATAATTACCCCTAAAACCTCGGCTGAGAGTGAATGCGTGCGCTCCGGGAGACAAGGTGGTAATTATGTCACAGAAATATTTGAGTCGGGATAAATATTGGAATAGTTATGGCGGTGAGTCAGACAGACAAGCACATGGGGATGGAAACCATTCAAAGAGAAGAAGCCACTGAGGGAATTATGGATTCTAAAATACAGAGTGAATGTTAATAGCAATGGGAGTTTTATAAAGCTCGCCGATTATTCACTTATTTTTGTTGGGAATTGAGCATGCGTGCATGCGTGTTTGAAGGTCAGTGGTCCCAACCTTGGCTGCTGGGTGGGCTGCGGTGGCTGTGTGCTTGTCTTGGATCATCTGCGGGACCCTTCTGTTGACTGAAACAACAAGCAATGTAGCATCCAGGGAGGAGAGAGGAGCCGCACGGGGAGCATCCTCGCAGGGAGCACCTCTCTCCTTTTCCTTTCCTCCCTCGCTCAAACACACAAGGCCGTCCCTGGAGGCCTGACCACCCAACTAAAGCAATGACTTCTGTCTCTGGGCCTTCTCTTGATGAATCCCGCGTCTGCTAGGGACGTCAGACATGTCGAAGCCAGTTTGACTTAATATTTATGATAAGATATGATCCCATTGACGGTGAAACCATTGTCCAGTGAACTATTTTGGCTACATATAACATGCTATTACGAGTGCAGTAATACTGCCCTGACGACTCTGAGAGACTCATTTGATGTTTGGAAGGCTTTGAAAATGGTTGAACGGAGTCATAATAGTATTTTTTCCGTTTAATTGCAGATCACCTCAGGTGAGGAAAGTCCCCGCTGTTGAGAAACAAAGTAAACAACTTTTGATTTCAGCAGGTGACAAACAAGCTGAGGTGCAGGTATGGGAACATTGCAATCAACACACCTACTTAAAAGTCCCAGTGTTTTTTTTTCCTTTTTGAAAACGTTTTATACTTTTCTTTTGGTTATAAGGGATTTTCTTTTTTCTTTTAAACAGGAAAATAAATGTAGTATTTCCCCAGAGAGTGTTTAGTCTGACATCATCAACAACAGGCATCCCATTGGAATGATCATTCCATCTCTTTACTGTCCAAAGTGTTTGACAGCTTTAAAATATCAATCAGAAATAATCAGACCTGTCATCTGTTGAAATTGAATCTGTGTATGCGTGTGTGGCCCTGTGTGTGTGTGTGTGTGTGTGTGTGTGTGTGTGTGTGTGTGTGTGTGTGTGTGAGAGAGAGATTCTGTTACCATGTAACCCTTTTCAAAACTTTATATTTGGTTCCCTCTAGTGGATGTATTGCATATTACAGGTCACAGGATTTTCTCTAAGGGGAATACATTGCACCTGAATTTTAAATGTTTTAAATGAATAAATTTACCATAAACCCCTTTTTTAGGATACATAAGAGAGCAAATATGACTTTTGGTGGATAAGAGGAGCTATACGGATGGCATTAGAAAAGTAACTTAACTTAAATTGCCCTTCTGCCTGGGAGGACAGTTTGTTAGCGGTAAATCAACTTTGAAAAAGCTATAAAATCACACCATTTCACAATATCAATATACAGAAAGTCCTCAAATCAAGGACTAGTGATCTATTTATTTAGCGAAGCAAAGTGACCTCGACCCCTGTCCTGCTGGCAAGCCACTTAGTACAATGTCATGTTGTGCAGCCCAACAATATTCAAACAGACAGACCTTTATTTATCAGAAACATGATGTTGGAAGATAAAACTAAATATGTGTATTGAGATCAATTAAATCAGGCCTATGAAATCCAAAATGCTTGTTTACAACCCAATATTGCACTATAATTGCTTTTCATATGATTATCGTTAATCATTTAATTCCTTGAATATAATTGCAATTCTTATTTCGGTATTGTAGTTGTAAAATTGCCGTGCTTGTCTCAATAAGGCGGAAAAACCAAGACTATTCTCATACAAAGACAAGTTATTCTTTTCCTTCTTCAAAAACAGAGCTAGGCATCTTAACTCATGGTCACACTGACCTCCTCACTCTCTTTGTCTCAAAAAACGTTTCCTTTCCCTGCGCTATATCTCATGGGGGGGATCATTCGTCACAGCTGTCTAAACAGCCCGGTCACCTCATGATCAGCGACTCGTGTGAATAAGACATCTCGGGAGCAGGTGATTTAAAAGAATGGTTTTGTGGTCATCATAATGGTCACTGTCCCCTAAGTTTGGTGGTTTACTCATCCAATCCAATGTTTCCCTCATCTCAGAGGGATGCTAATGATGGTTACAGGTGTGTGTGTGTGTGTGTGTGTGTGTGTGTGTGTGTGTGTGTGTGTGTGTGTGTGTGTGTGTGTGTGTGTGTGTGTGTGTGTGTGTGTGTGTGTGTGTGTGTGTGCGCGCGCGCACATGTCCCACAGGGTCTGAATATGAGGAAGTGGTCTTACACACAAACGTTCAACTCTTACAGCTCATTGTGTTCAGCTGTTGTTGTGTCGAACACAATGCATGTTTCTTGGTGTTGCACTAGACTACAATATGGAGAAGATTGTTCTTTGATGTTGAAACATTTAATTTTAATAAACACCTCTTATGGCATACACAGCTGCATTGCATCTCATTCGATTGTGCAACTGTAACTGGACACTGAGCATGTGAAGACATATTTGGAATAAGCAACGATAAAGAAATCCCTGCTAGTATCATGGACTGGGGAAAATAACATCATTAATAAAGGTTCTTGACTGTGGATTAAAATCCAACATCCACCAAAAATAAAAACAAAAAGTACAGTCGCTGCTAATCACAATCATTTTATAATCATTTTATTCTCATCAGATAAAATATTTACCATTATATTTAAATGAGGAATAGAACACAAAGGCGTATCAACACCTGTTCCATAATTATATAATTGGATTTAAAGGGTGAAATGTTTGCTTGCTGGTTATCTTTTCCTCCCCTTTTCTGAAGATGCACTCGACGCAGACACAGATGCCTTTTGTGTTCGCTTCTTGACGTAGTCTTGTAGGCTGACTAGCACACACTCTGCATAGAGAATCTTGAATGGAATAGACAGCAGTAACCAGCCCTGTATGCACACACACACACACACACACACACACACACACACACACACACACACACACACACACACACACACACACACACACACACACCATCATCATCATCAGAGGGTCAAATGTATCTTTTTTTGTCATTTTTTGGCCTTACCAGAAATGTGTGGCAGACACTGCCGTATGTTTTGTCCCCCGCTCTGAGGTACTGCAGGGATCTCTTCACAAAGTCGTCTGGTGACAGAGTCACCATGTTGGTCTTTTGATAATCTGCCATTCGAGTGGAAACCCCAAATGGAGCAACTGTCTGAGAACATGGGAAGAATTAACAGAAAGTTGTGACGAAATCCACCTATTTGATTCCAGATAAAGACCTTGAGGTGGAGTCTCAAAGAGAAGCAGAATACCTGTATTATAATCCCTTTATCTCTGTATTCAGCTTGGAGACCTTGGGAAAATCTTTCCACAAACACCTAAAGGAAGAAGTCATCCTACGGTGTGATTAAGGAAAAATAGAGTGCTTGTGATCCTGTACTTACCTTGGACGCAGCATACAGGGTGTAGAGGGGGAACGGAATGGAGGCAATTCCTGATGAAATATTTATGATTACCCCTTTTCCCCTGTAGAAGCACAATAACATCTTCTTACATTTGTGGCCCAAAAGTACATTTTAGTCAGCATGTTTTGTATTAGACCGTATTACGTATTACATGAAGAAAACATGAAAACCTGTTCTCCATGCCTGGAAGGATTATTTTGCACATCTGGAGAACAAAAGAACATACAGATTATACACAGTTAACTTGTGTATAAGGAAAAACAAAGCATCCCACTCAATGTCCTCAGACATCCATCAGGCAACGTTCATATTGACTAAAATGATGCAAGCATGTTTTCTTACTAAAGGTCTAAGCACCAAAATGTTCAAAATAAAATCATTCTGATTCTTCCCACCTGTCACGAACACTTTGTGTAACGATTTTGAAAAAGTTTGGTTTGAAAAAGTAACAAGACACGTCTCTCTCTCACCTTGGCCATAGATTTCACATTGCAGTTTATCACCTTTGTTATTGTCTGAAAGCATGAATGAGACATTTAAAAGACGTCAGCATTCATAGTGAAGGGAAGTCATTTGATGGAGCACAAGGAGTCCCACAGAACCCATGCTGGTGAGTAATCATCAATGTGAGTAGAACATTTGTTTGTTTATAATTGAACACCACAGACTGCTGACACCCTGCTGACCTGGTCCAGCTCTGCACACTCAAGGAATTTGCAGGGAATGAAGCTGGGCAGCATGCCTACATTATTGACTGGGGTTGGGAAAAAAAAAAGAAGATTCGGTTTTAGGGAAAAATGAAAGGCAATTAATGTTTGAATAATTTGATGGGATTATGTATTCTTTCAAAAGCACCAACCTAAAATCCCAATGTTTAGGCCCCAAAGCTGATCCTCAATTTCACTGAAGACGTCCTCCATTAAGTCTGTTACTATCACTTTTACTCTTTTCCCTGTTGTAGCAACTATAGGATAAATGGGTCAGGGTCAACAATATGATATTTGAATTATAGCAGATGACCAACAGAACATCAGTGGATGCAGTTCAATGTTTTTTTTTTTAAAGCAGACAGAACAAAAACAAAGTCAAAGGGAAAGGGAGTTCTCACCTATTTCCTTTGCCACATGCTCCAATGCTGCTTTTGTCCTGCTCATGATGACAACGTTCATTCCTTGCTCAGCCAGCTGAGGGAAGCAGTGGTGGGTGGTAGGAGAAAGGAAAAACTTGCAAAAATAAGCAAATGTTCATCCAATAAAACATATGTGTTTAACTTGCATGATGAGCTGGGAAGGTCTGATTAAAACCAGTTCTGAAAATAGAAATATGTCAAATCTTCACTCTTTAAAATTATATTCACTTTTGGTCTCTTATAATATTAATTCAAGTGCAGAAATGTAAACATGCAAAAAGAAGTAGTGCTTTTAACACAATCACTTACCGCCAATGCGTATGCTCTTCCTATTCCCTCTGAAGCACCCGTCACCACTGAAAGAGGGATGCAGGGATTATTTCTAACAATCAATTCCATTAGTGGTCATATTCTCCTGTGGTTTACTTTCTGAACAACAGAGGCCCCAGAATCAGAACTCCCTCCTTCTGCTGTGTAACCAATACCGGGAGTGTGTTTGTGTATGTAATGTATAGCATTGTTGCTGGTAGCAGATTTAAGAAAGAATAATGATGGAATATCAAGATATTTGGTAATTTTATCTAATTAAGTCATGATTTTTAAATCCATACATTTGTACAAAAGAATGATGGCATTCCGCTTTCATCGTGAGCCAACATTAGTTTGACTTTTTTTGGCCGCGACCCAATTTGGGGAAAGAATGTGACGTCTTTCCCCCCTTTCTGTCGGTCTGGGAGAGGTTGAGATACGACTTACAGGAAGAGTAGTTAAACTTACCCAATTTATATGACATGAAAATGACTACACATATAAACTCTTTATGTCCTCGGGAACGTGACTAAAACAAAGCCCCGAGATAAGATAACAAAACGCGGCCAACAGGTGTCAATCATGACCCCAAATCCTGGCATCTCGTCTGCTCTCAGTGTGGTGACCAGATTTTTCAAACACGACTTAAAAAAGCTGTTCCTGAAATGCGTTTATTAGTTCAGATTGTTGTCAGAGACATTTCAGTTTAATAAAACTCTCTGTGGATGTCAGCTACAATTTGTTTACACAGAACCCAGACCATCCCGTTCTAAAAGACTGCACTAATACAACATGTTCCCCGTTTCTGATAAAGAATTTGCTGAGAGCAAACAGGACCTGCTGGTTTCTGAGCGGTTACTACTCTCCCATTTGCTTCGACCCGATTTACAGATAACAAGTTATTTTCTTCGCTCATTTTCAGACATTAGGTAATGGGCATTTACATTCAAACAAAGCCTGATTTTTCAGGACTGTAAGTTTAAAATAAATGAAGCCAAGATGACTTTGGATGGGATGGGATCCATTGTTTTGAGGTTTAATCGTGGGAGCGGTCTGAGTGTGTCGGGTAACTTGATTTGGATCAATACACTCAATGTCAAGCTACAAGTGTGTGCACAGCCTTTGTTTCTTACACATTTGTAACATGGTCAGAACACAAAGCTCTATTATTATCAATGTTATTATTATTGTCTCCTCCAGGCGGAGGATGCACTAGCTGGAGTCAAATGCCAATTAGTGCTCTTTTTTTGTTCTTCATTACAAGAAGAAACACATTCAAATAAGATTGGTGCCCCCTTGGTTTAAAAAACATCCATAAGCCATATGCTGGGAAACTCTGATGTACAATCCCACCCATCTCGGGGCACAGAGTCCTCTACTGCTCCTGGGTTTTCTAGAAAATGGGGTAAAAAGGGGTAAATAAATTAAACCCTCAACTTCTATTAGTTTACCATCACAATATATAAAGTACCAGTCAAGTGAAGGTGAGTCCAAACGTTTGACTGGTACTGTATATAATATACTCTTTAAAGAAAATACACTTTACTTTAAAATGCATACTGTTCAAGGCAAAAACAGGCCCAATGATTTAAATCATATACAGAGGGTCATTGAGGACCCTCTGTGTTTGTTTTGAGGACAAAAGGATCAATATACCCAAATCATTAAATCGAAAATAGTTTAGTAGTTTCAGATTGTCAGGATGGAAATTGATGCAGAGGGACCCGTTTTGCACAGTCTAGGACGTACTGTTCCCATGGCTGTTTCCTCTCTGCAGTGAAATGAAAGTGGGCTTTAGAAAGAAAGGAAATGTGAAGCCAGTGTTCTGTGTTTTCTTTTTCTTTTTTAGGTTTATTCATGCACTGTGGGAGCCTGAAAAACCTACTCAGGAGTTGCCAAAGGAAATATTGTAATTTGATGAGACCGCTTTGGGAGCTGCTAAGGGATTTGTTGTTGTAATTAAAATGCAAGGACATTGTCCTTGAGTTGAAAGGATGCCTACAAGTTTGATTCGCTGCAGCAGCTGGAGAGAGTAATGTTTCTCTTATTATCCCCATCACCAATCAAAAAGGAACTAGGAAGGGCAGTTTTGCGTACCGTTATAGACTTCTGTCTTTGGCGTTACGTATTATGCCGATAAACACCAAGTAAATGCTCTGTTACAATTAAAAAAGGAAGTTATATAAGGAAAAACCAGCTGCTCAACATATGTAGTTTCTAAGGGAAGGTCAGAAATGGCCACTTTAGGTTTAAAATGTTATGCAAGCGTGCAATTTCTTTTGCCACATTGAACCGATGTGCTCATTCCACCACGAAGTTCGCTCGAAGATACATTGCCTACATGCAGAGTCTTGTCACCAAATGTATTAGGTAGTTAGTCATGAATGCACTACCTGAACCCACACGTGCACACTCACACGCACGCATGCAAGAACACACACACACACACACACACACATGCACACAACAGCTCACCTGCCCACTCTCCCATGGAAGTGAAAAAATAGTTTGGAAGTGGAAACCAAATTTTGGGAAAAAGCATCCTACTGAAAAGCAGAAGTTTCACTCCGTAGCAGACAATGACTGCGGTCCCAAGAGTAATGAAGAACAATTCCATTAAATCCATGCTTGACTGGAAACAAAGTCTGGCTTTTAGACTTGCAGTGTTTGTGTATGCTCTGAGAGAGTCTTATTGGTTCAGTGATTCAGTGATAGTAAAGCAGGACAAAAAGAGAAGAGAGAATAACTCTTCCCAGGACACTCCCCTTTTAAGACCCCCCCCCCCCCACCCCACCCGTAAACTCCCACAGAGTCACTCAATCTTTTAGTTATAGGCTAAAATACAAACAAAACAGGTGTCGAAAAATTATATATGATCTAGGAAGTGTTGTGTACTGTTATGGTCTTCTTTCTTTGACTTTTTTCAAGATATAAATAAGTGTGGTAAATGCCCAAAACACATTAAAGTTCCCATGTGCAAGGTTAACTGAAGTTGTCTGATTTCATACAAGCAAAAGTGTATCACATCAATATATTTTGAAAGTTGCTGGTGGTGAACTGTTTAATTTTGATGTTTGCATATTTTAATCTACATACATGGTTGACAAGAAATGTGTCCACACAAATGGCTTTAAATAGTTATCGATACTGATTGACTTGCTGCTGAGTTCAGATTCAGCACTTATTCGTGATACAGTAAAACAACCAATTAATTGTACTTTCTGTAATCAATGTCATAGTGAAATACATTTTTTAGAAGATGTTAACATTAAAGAAGATGTGTGCTTATAAAACTGAACTTTTGGCTCTTCCTTCCAGAGATACACAACTTCATGTTGCTGTGTGTCTCCTGAATAGATTTTTCTTGCTTTGACTTGTCAGGTATTTCATCTGTTGCACAAACCTGGAGAAAAAACATCCCAAGATAGAATATCTAGTTTTTCCCAGTTGCCATGCCTATTTCTGTGAACGCAATGCACATCCGTTCAATCTGTTCATGGAAGCTGAATTAGTATTCAAAGCTAAAAGTAATGTTCTTAACTGTTTTTAATCTCCTTTCTAAATGTTTGATGTTTTATGGTGGTATTTTAAGCAATTTGAATTCCCTTGTTGTTAAAATGTGCTATGCAAAAAAGATTGCTTTGCCTTACAGTATGGTACAAAATTTAGGCTGCGTTTTTATTAAATATAGGCTTTGAATGCCAGATGATATGGGTACGGTCGAAAAACAACAATGATGAGAAGGAGTAATGATGATACTTCACATGTTTCTCTGCAGCACTCATGAGCAGTCTTGGCTCTCTTCATTCGTGACCAGGGACGCCTGCTCTACGTCATCAGCGTGCGCCTGCTGTGTTGCTCGCGCCATTCCTACAAGCGTGTGTTTTCATCTCCCGTTTCATTGCCATTGGCTGAGCTTTAGCAGCAACTGCTACACAACATATTCTGTTTTCTACCGTCGTTCTTTAGGTGAGTCCGTTTATATTTCTTTGTATTTTTAGATGTATTTGAGGAAAGACGTGATTTAATAGCAAGGACGAGGTTGGCGCTTGGTTTCGCATTGAATAAGTTTAGCTCGCTAGCTTGTCCAAAGTTAGCTTTGGTGTTTGGGGATTGTTCGATTTAGAAACTGTCAGTGCGGACCCTTTCATGGGTGAATGTGTGGTTGTTTTGTTTCCATTAAACATGACATGATGAGAGGGCCACTCAAGCAACTGGGGCTACATTGCATGTGTTTGAGTCTATAAAGTCAAGAATTCAAATCCTGTAAATGTTACGTTATTGGAACAGTTAAGTTAGTAAAAGTTGTCACTCTCTCCTGGCCCCTTACTGACGCCCTGAGATTGTTATGGTCCTGCGTGACCTTTTTAAAACATCTAACGTCAACTAAGCCCACTTCATACTCGAGATTCTTGCACATGTGATTGTGTCATGGTCTTGAAATCTGTATAATAACAATTCTATGCATCTCAGTGAGTTAACGTTATGCCAGTGGACGCATGTAGCGTTAGCTGTAGCTAGCTTATGTGACCACTCGGCAAACATTCGACGAGTAACGTCATGTTAGCGACAAAGACAAAACATCAGCCATTAAGCCGTCTAACGTTGGGTAGGACAA